>NW_008590393.1:0-14929 GCF_000691845.1 Merops nubicus | reverse complement strand
GCCAGGCAGCTCTCCAGCCACTCCTCCTGTAGTGTTGCTTGGGGTTATTGTGACCCAAGCGCAGGACCCAGCACTTGGCTTTGTTAAACCTCATATGGTTGACCTCAGCCTGTCGATCCAACCTGTCCAGATCCCTCTGGAGAGCCTCTTGACCCTTGAGCAGGTCAAAACCTGCTGCTCAATTTGGTGTCGTCTGCAAGGGTGCACTAGATCCCAGCATCCAGATCATTATTTAACAAGACTGGCCCCAAAACTGAGCGCTGGGGACACCACTTGTGTCCAGCAAGCAACTGGATCTAACTCCTTTCACCACAACTCTCTGGGCTCAGCCATTGTGAGAAATAATGTAGCATAAAACCAGATTCCAATTAAATTTAAACTTTATTAAATGAACAGAGGCAAGCAAACAGCGCTGGGTGTGCCAGGAGACCCTGCTCGACCAAGAGGCACCCCATACAGTCCCTGTCCCGGCTTTTACTGTCCCTGCTAATACAGATCCATTAACAGGTGGGTCTGTGTAAATTAATTCCAATAATAGGTAGGTCTTCTTTGAAGCATGCTCTTGGGGTCGTCTTCGCTCCAACCTGGTGGTCCTGGCTGAAGTCAGTAATCTTCCTCGGCTCATTCTTTAGGTGGCCCCAGGCTTCACACAGGAGCTTTACAAACTCCCCTTTGTTTAACATTAAGTGCCCATTAACAGAATCAGTTCAAGCCAGCACATCAACACCCAAGTGACAACAAACAAGAAACCAGAACTATTCACCCTGGTTTTCCCCAGGCCCGTACCTCTACAAAACCAACAGAATCACACCTCACCATCCTGCCCCAATATGATTTTTTTTTGACACGAATCAAGTGAATATATTTCACAGCCATCCAGCCAATTTTTAACTCAGCAAAGAGTCCACGTGTATGTGCCATGAGCTACCAGCTTCTCTAGCAGAATGCTGTGGAAGACGGTGTCAGAGGCCTTTTACTAAAGTGCAGATAGACAACGCCCACAGCCTTTCCCTAGGTGTGTCACCTGGTCAAGGAAGGAGACAGGTTGGTCAGACAGGACCTGCCTTTTGTGAGCCCGTGCTGGCTGGGCCTGACCCTCTGGCTCTGGCTCCTGCACGGCCGTGTGAGCGCACTCAAGGTGAGCTGCCCCTTCATCTTCCGCGGTACCGGGGTCAGGCTGACAGGCCTGTAGTTCCCTGGATCCTTTTCATGCCCCTTCCTATAGATGGGCAGCACACTGGCAAGCCCCCAGGCATCCGGGACCTCCCCGTAACCAGGACTGCTGGTAAACGATGGGGAGAGGCTTGGCCAGTTCCTCCACCAGCTCCCTCAGCACTCTTAGTGAATCCCATATGTGCAGAAAATGCCATTGTCAGAAGTTGATGTTCACAAAGAGAGAGAGGAGTCTTGTAAAAAAATATACTTTATTTGAATAAAGGGAGAGTGCATGGGCATATCCTGCTGGGGGTCTCTCAGTTTTGCTGGGGAATACAGCCACCTTTTAATCCTAATTTCTCAGCCTCAAATTTCCCTCCTCCTTTCCCCGTTGGCTGAGGTACTCAGAGTGTACAGACTGCCCGGTACCCCTACTGCGTATCCCCCTCAACATGTACCCCCCTTCTCATCATACATCCCATGTCTCATTAACTTCATTTTGTGCCTCCCCTGGGAGGAGAAGTTCAGCAAGACCAAGTGCAGGGTCCTGCACCTGGAGAAGGGTAACCAACATTACCAATACAGGCTGGGAGAGGACACGTTAGAAAGCAGCCCACTGGAGAAAGATTTGGGGGTACTAGTAAATGAGAAGCTGGACACAAGCCACCAATTGCAGCAGCAGCCCAGAAGCCAGTCGAGTCCTGGGCTGCATCAAATCAGCGTGGGCAGCAGATGGAGAGAGGGGATCCTGCTGCTCTGCTCTGCCCTGTGAGACCTCACCTGGAGTCTGTGTCCAGCTCTGGAGCCCCCAGCACCAGAAGGACGTGGACATGATGGAGCATGTCCAGGGGAGAGCCACAGCAATGCTGGGAGGGCTGAAGCAGCTCTGCTGTGAGGCCAGGCTGAGGGAGTTGGGGCTGTTCAGCCTGGAGAACAGGAGGCTCCAGGGGGACCTTACAGTGACCTTCCAGTGCCTGAAAGGGGCTACAGGAAAGCAGGGGAGGGACTGTTCACAAGGGTTTGGAGTGACTGGATGAGGGGTAATGGCTTTAAGCTAGAAAAGGGTAGATTTAGGCTAGATGTTAGGAAAAGTTCTTCAGTCTGAGGGTGATAGATCCCTGGAATAGGTTGCCCAGACAGGTGGTGGAGGCCCCATCCCTGGGCACATTCAAGATCAGGCTGGATGCAGCTTTGAGTAGCTTGATCTAGTTCTAGATGTCCCTGCTTATTGTGGGGGGGTTGGACTAGATGACCTTTGGAGGTCCCTTCCAGCCCAGACATTTTATGACTCTGTATAAGTCTATTACGCACAGGTCCTGGGTCCTGGTTCCTAAAGATCAAAAGTTTAGGTTTATCCAGACCTCTTGAGGTAGTCATCTGGGGTTTTTTTAGTTCTCATTCAAGTTTTCAGGTTCTTCCTACCTTCTTGTTCGTTTCTTTTATATGCGAAGTGACCAAGCTATCACCGTGGAGCATCAGTGATTGCACCTCTCCACCTTACAAACTGTTCCCTTGTCGTCCCTTATTGTGAAGACACATTCCTCACGTTCCTTTCTATTCTATCACATCTGGCCCCATAGACTTGTCAGTGTCCAGGTGGTGTAGCTGTTATTCCTCTGGGATTATCTGGGGTTCATTCTGCTCTCTGTCTGGTCCCTGTCTTCCAACTCGGGGGGCAGAATACCATGAGGATAACTGGTCTGACTATTGAAGACTGAGGCAAAGAAGGCATTAAGTACCTCTGCCTTTTCCTCATCCTTGGTGGCAAAGTGTCACCCCCCTGTCTGTGCTCTCCCCTGCCCTGTTCCTCCCCCCATGCAGTAAAGGTGGAGATTCTCCTTGGCTCTTTTTTTGTTAATGTACTGGTAATTTTTTTTTTTTTTATTATCTCTTGCAGCAGTGGCCAGACTGAGCTCTAGCTGGACTTTTGCCTTTCTGATGTTCTCTCTGCATGACCTAACTAGATCCCGTACTCTTCTTGAGTTCCCTGCCCCTTCTTCCAAAGGTGGTAAACTCTTTTTTTTCCAACAAAAGCTCCCCACTAGCTAGGCATGCCGCAGCAAGAAGTGCTCTTGAGCACTTAGAAGTAAGAAACGAAGCTGCCTGCTCATTTGTCACACTGATTTTTTCCTTTAAAGGTAAGAGAGCTGAAGAATCTGCAGCAGCAGTACATACTCGTCGGGGTAGAATCAGCTGAAAATTCTCGCTTAAAAGCACAACTGCAGGAATATCAGCAAGATGCAGATAAGCAGCACCATCTCCAAGAACAGCTGAAGCAAGAAAATCTTTTCTACCAGCAGGAGCTCCAGCAGCTTAGGTGAGAATTGTCTGTCTTCTTACTGCCTCAGAGATGCAAATGAGCTGTTGCTTTAATCAAAGAACAGTTGTTGGCAGCAGTTGTTGGAGAAGCCAGCAGCCAGAACTTCAGCCCAGCCCCTCCCCACCCCACCCCCGTGTCTGCTCTCACCAGGTCTGTTTGGCCTGGTTGGGAGTGCTCACAAGTCTCCGTGGTTCAGCTTCTGCCCCAGGTCTAGGGGGAAGGGTTACAGCCCAACATATTAGAAGGAAATGCCTGTGTGAAATATATCAATGACTTTTTTATTTCATTCGTCCAGCGGTGGCAAATATGATCTGTTTGAGAGGAAACAGCTTGTTTCTTGTATTGGAGCTCATGTATGTTATTACACAACTCTCCATTCCAAACTAATGATGAAGACCCTTCATTATCCCACTGATATAATTCTTTAGAAAGTATTCTCTTTTTTTTTTTTTTTTGACTGTCTGACCCTTTATTTCACTTGCCTTATGGCTTCTATCTCGAGACACTCTGTGTTTCAAGTCCAGTTAAATTGTCATCTCCAACTGGACTAAAACTAGTCAAATATTACCTGTCCTAAAAATGGGGAAAAAAACCCTTCCAGATACTTCAGAGGTTCACCTAGGAATGGTTATGGATTAAAAGGTTGTTCAGTTTTGCTGTTTTTTGTTTTGTTTTGCTTTTGCTTTGATAAGATACATGGCTTATCTTTGAAATGATATAAAAACTTGTAGTGCTCCTTCCCCTGCCCTCTCTCTGACGCTTAAAATAACACTGCAGATCTTGTAAAGTCTGAAGCAGCTTACAAACTCTGTTCATGCCCTCATAAAAGAAAAGGAGATTTATTTCCTGTCTGGCTTCTACAATATGAATGAAGCCAAGGCCCCAGGTTTGCATCTTAGGACCGGTGCTGTGGGGTTCTGGTGCGTATTTGAGTGTGAGGCAGTGATAACGTTGTGATGTCAAGTGACATTGTTAATGACTTGCCTGACAAAACCTCTGTACAGCTAGGTCAAAATAATGCCCAGGAATACAAACAGTGGGAGCATGGAACATCTCATGGAATCTGCAGTGTTGAGGCAAATAGAGAGTGCTTCCTTAAACCTGCCATAAGGCTCTTGTACTTCTGTGGATTGTTTTGTTTTGGTTTAGTTACGACAGTTTTAACACGGGGCAATGATAAAAAATAGAATTATCCTCAGCTGATTTGGAGCTGGATACCTGGATTTTGTAAGTATACTGGTAACTTCCTGGTAATTTCCTTTCTGTTGTACTGGGCAGACAAGAGAAAGCTGTCTGGGAAAAGCAGAACAGCAGCATAAAGGAGCAGTACCTGATGGTCATAGTGGAAAAAGACAAGCAACTGATCCATCTGCAAAGGATCACACAAGAAATGAGACTACCCCTCAGCAAGTCTCAAATTGTAGACAAACAGTACCAAACAAAGGTGGGTGAAAAAACAGATTCTTCTTTACATGGCACCGTGAGGCCTGAAATTCAGCCAGAGTAGCCTGCGTGGCTTGTGTTCAGGTCATAGAGACTGCAGTGTCAAATTTTGTTGTGTGGCCTCCAAGGACTATTCTTCAATGCAGCTTGGATCATGGAGAACCTTTAGAAAACTCTGTCATGCCCTGATGTGCTCTTCCCTTAGTTTATGGCCCCTAATGCGTCTTTCTTTCTGGCTAGTTTAGAATAGCCCCTTACACTGTGTTTGAATGTAAGATGATCTGGTTTAGTTCTCCTTTTAGTGTTACATTCTAATTTTTAAGTGTCCTATTGAATTTTCATTGCTGTTTTTACTGTGGCAGGGATCTACAGGATCTCTCCTGACTACAGGGATATCTCCTAAATTGAGTCCAGAGAAGCTGAGGATTAAACATGGCACTTTCTGCCTTCTTTCTCCTCTATCACAGCCCTAAAACTGGAGTGGAATATGTTGAGATTTTTTGCTTGGTCTGTGGAAGGAGACTTGCTTGCTGCATGTACAATGCCATTACATTAGGAGCAAGGAAAAAACTCTCCTGCCCACATCTGAAATGTTCCAGTGCAAAGTTCTTATGCCAGTGGAGGAGGGAGGAAATCTTCCCTTACCCCTTTGACACACACATGCATAGATGCAAAGGAAAAGCTAGAACAGTGTGCAGGTGATGCTTTCCAGGAGAATGCATCAATGCTAGCCTTTTAATCTCTGTCCAGTGAGAGCAGTGTGGGCATTGCTTTGGGTTTTTGTTTGGTTTTCTTGTTCTCATTCGTACACTTTTTTCCTTCCTGTATTGTAGACAGCTTTAAGACAAACTTTGATAAGGTTCCTCGTGTGTGCAGTTCAGTGATCTTTCCTAATTGTTTGGATTTTTGGATGACTTTTAGTATTAGTATTCCCCATTTTCTGTTTTTGCTCAAGCAGATCAAGTTCCAAGCCTAGGAATACTGTCGGGCTTTGACCTTGGAATACTAAACACAGAGGACTAACATGAGAGTGGTTTATCATGTGTGCAGAATATTTCTCACTTGTTCTTTCCCTGGCAGATTTCTGCAGAAGTTCTGAGAGGGGACTTTTCAAGCCTAGAAATGGAGACAAAGCATCTCCAGGCTCAGCTAAGTGACACCCTGAAAGAGCTGCACCAGAAAGAGCTCAGAATTCAGCAGTTAAACAGCAAGGTACTGATTGTATCCTGTACTTGTTTGCAGAATTTGGGATGAGGATTGTGGGGAAGAGGGTAGACTTGAACAGGGTTTAGGAGCAGGAATAACTCTGTGGGCATTTAGTGAAATAACACAAAATCAGCAGTATTACAAGAGTCTTCTGTAGATGATCTAGTATATCCTTCTGTTGCTGAAAGCAGCACTGTTGCAAACATTAGATCAGGTCAGCCATGACTTTGCATAGCTGAGTGATGAAAGAACAGAGACTCCAGAAATGCTCTGGACCTTTGGCCAGTGCTGCTTTACACTTTTAATGCAAATGTTTTTCATAAAATCTAGTCTGACTCTTCCAAGCCACAGTCTGGCTATGGCTCCTTACTGCATTTTCTGTCACTATCAAGAGAGTTTGGCTTTCTCCACTTTATCACTCCATTAACTCAATTGTAAACTATTGTCAGATGACCCTTTAGCCTCCTCTTTAGCAGGCTAAAGTAGCTCAGCGCTCATGGGCATCATCTGCTCCAATCCCTCAAGAGTCCAGTGGTCCAGTCAGTTTTTCATGATGTAGTAGTTCATTTGTGTAGTTTAGAGCTCTTTACTTTCCAGATGTCAGCGCTGTAGGTGGTGCTGTTACAAGCTCTGTGTACTGGAGCTTGCTGGGATGGAGTTAATTCATGTCATAGGTGCTGTGGTACAGATTTGTGACTGAAGCTGTGTCGGTACCACTCCAAGGTATTAGCTGTTGCTGAACAGGACTGGCACAGCATTAAGCCTGCCTCCATTTCTCACTCTGCTTTCCTTCTAGTGAGTAGGCTGGAGGTGGGCAAGAGCAGGGGAGAGGTGTCAGCTGACCTGAATGGACCAGAGGGCTATTCCAGGGCACACCTGAATCATGTTCAGGAGGATCAGTGACAGTAGTGTCTGAATCGGAAACTGTCCTGCCACTTTATCTAAAGAGACCAGAGGGAGAAGTGAGGGGGAGGACGAAAGAGGACAGAGGAGGAGAGGGAGAGGGGAGGAAAGAAAGGGGAGAGAAGCCTGGAGAAGAGAAAGCTCCAGGGGGACCTTATAGTGACCTTCCAATACCTGAAAGGGGCCCATAAGAAGACAGGGGAAGATCTGTTCTCAAGGATTTGTAGTGACAGGACAAGAGGTAATGGTTTTAAGCTAGAAAAGGGCAGATTTAGGCTAGACATTAGGAAAAAGTTCTTCAATATGAGGGTAGTTGATCACTAGAACAGGTTACCCAGAGATGCGGTGGAGGCCCCATCCCTGGAGACATCGAGGTCAGGCTTGATGGGGCCCTGAGCAACCTGACCTAGCTAGAGATGTCCCTGCTTATTGTAGGGGGTTGGACTAGCTGGCCTTTAGAGGTCCCTTCCCACCCAATGCATTCTATGATTATAAGAAGAGAGGGGAGAAAAAGGACAGATTGGAGGTGGGGGACAATGGAGAAGGGCTGAGGAGAAAGAGAGAGACAAGACAAAGGGGCCAGAGGGAGTTTATGTGAAGAAAGTTGTTCTGTTTCTACTGTTGTGAGTTCTTTCTAGACTCCTGAAGGAAGTCCCTCCTTTGGAAGTCATGATTGTAATCTTCAGTGCTGCCTGTGGTCTTGTATTTCAGTGCAAAATCACAAGCATTCAGATTCCCACATTGCAATGGAAGACTCAAAATTTAGCAGTCTTCAGAAAGATTGTTCAGAAAGAGAGCTGCATTCAAGGAGAAAGCAAGAATATAAAATTAAAATTTATTGATGATATTTCTGAAAGGTTTAGGGCAATCTCAGCACTTTATAAATCTTGTTTTGGAAGCATGTTATTCTGTACATCGTGTTGGGTTTTAGGACTCCTGTTTTGGAAACCTTAGCTGCCAGCTATTGCTGGAGATTACCACTGGTCTTTGGATGTTGTTAACATGCAGTGTGGCAGTTCCCATGTCCTCAGTAAAATTCTTACCTGTAGTTATACAGAGAACAATTTTCTTTTCACAAAAATATGAATTACTGAACTGTGCAGTTGTGTTATTTTCTCAGCTGTCTCAGGTCTTTGAGGAGAAAAATGCCCTCTCCCTCCAGCTTCGTGGTAGCAGTCGGAGCATCTGTGAGAGTCATCAGCACTACAATGAAGTTCTGCACCGCTGCTTGGAGCTTGAGAGGCAGCTCCAGGAGCTGCAGTCTGCGGACAAAGGCATGGTAAGGGTGGTCTTCTTGGTGTAAGGGAGGAAAATGCTTATTGCAGATGGATCCCACTAACTCTGAAGCCCTGTAGCTACTTTCTGTCCTCTTCATTCAGTGCCATCTGCCATATGTTCTTGCTTTCTTTCAGGAGTTGTTTGCAACAGATGCGGCTCCAGGAGCACCTCAAGAAAAGAATGAGCCTCAGAGAGGCAGTTACACACCAGAGCTGCAGGACTTGGAGATGAGGTAAAGAAAGACTGAGAAAACAGACTTGGGGTTGTTACTTTGGATGATTTTGATTTTGATGGAGGTCTTTAGGCTAGTGATGAGCCTATTTCTGTTATTCTCAGTCAGAGCGTTGGAAAAATTCCTTTCCCACTAGGACCTTGTGCAATTGGAGGAACACGTATATGTGCTTGAAAACTGTCATTAGTTATCTGTATGGATAGAACTTCAACAGAAGAAGAGATGATGTGCAGCAGCAATTCCAGCTGACCATCACCAGCCAAACTAGCATCTTTGGTTGTATGGGCTGAGTCCTCAGCAGCTGCTGACGTAAACCAGCGGTCCTGGTCTCAAGGCCATTAGCCTGAGAGTGTCTGGAATTGAGACCCAGCATGTGATTCCTTGTAGCCTTCTGGAACTAAGATCTTGCATATGATTCCTCATTGAAATGCTGGGGTTTGAATCCCGATCCCTGAATTAAGGTTGACATATGGGTGATTCCCACAGCCCTTCATACAGAGGTGGTGAGTTTGCCTTATAGCTTCCCCCCAGGGTGCGGCCGGCCCTGCAGGGAGAGCCAGAAGGGAAATGAGCCCCAGGGGTCCCGCAGTGAGCTGACAAAGGTCAGGGCTCTGCTGGGGGATAAAAGCTGGGACCACTGGCAGGGAGTCAGGAGTGTCTGTCTGTGGAGTGGATGCACTTCACAGAGATTCCTGGTTAAGGAAAGACCTCCTGACTCTCCCTGGAACTGGGCCCCAGTCAGCTTGGACCTTTGTAAACAGGGGCTAGGAGGGTGAGAGCTGCCATGTAGGCACCTTTATCTTATCTGTTCAACTTCCTGATCTGACTGTTTCCCATTCCATCCATGGGAAACCTTGGTTCTTTGTTTGTACCACCTATTGTTGGTCAGGCGATGTCTTTTTTGGGATTGTTGGGGGTGATGTCGATTGCTTGTGAACTGATTGACTTGTTCGTTACCCCAGAAATTGTCCGTGGAATGTCCTTTCTATACTCAATACAATCCACTTATTGGTTTACCTTCCTGCTGGCTGTGTCATTCCTGTTAGGCCTAGTCATTGGCAAAACACTCATACCCTGTCAAAATAATTTTCAGAGGGTGGGGCCACAGAAGACAGAGCCAAGGGAATCCTTCTTGATTGGACACAGAAGCTTCAAGAGATCTCTTGATCTCTTGCTTTCCCAATAATTTGCATATGTTAATAAAATATAAGTAAGTCTTCTATGTGAAATGGAAGGGAATTGGAGTCTGTTCACGTACTGCATCAGTGAGCAAGACAGACAGAATAGTCCATGAATTAGCCCTTTTTTGACATATGCTTGGTTATTTTGTGACAGATTGTCTGAAACGGAACATTTACATAGCAGCACAAAGCAAGATCTGAGGTATTTGGAGGAGCAGCTGGAGGAAGAACGGGACCGTCGTCTTGCTGTAGAGGAGGCACTCTCTGCAGCACAGGATCAGATCAGAAGGTGAGGGAGCCTGAGCAAACAGGCAATATCACCATAGAACTATGATGATCCTGGCTGTGTTCATCTGTGCTTTGTTACATCCTTCTGTTGAATGTCACTGGAGGGTATAGAAAAGGCTACACTGTGTCTGTCCCAGAATCACAGAATGGTTGAGATAGGAAGGGACCTCTGGAGGTCATCTGGTCCAACCTACCTGCTCAAAATGGCCTCCTAGAGCCAGTTGCCCAGAACTATGTCCAGATGGGTTGTGAATATCTTCAAGGTTGAAGACTTCACAGCCTCCCTGGGAAATCTATGCCAGTGCTTAGTCAACCACACAGTGGAAGAAATGTTTCCTAGTGTTCAGGCTATCCTTCAGTTGTAGACAACTGAGAAGGCAGGCAACTGAATTGTCCTCTCCACTGGAGAGGAATGGTGATCTGCACATCATGCAGTTTGAAAGTTTTACTTTTCTCTCTAACTGTGACTATGGGCACAGGAGGTGGCTGGCATTGCGTGAGTGTAACTTGTATAGAGAGCACAATATGCTTGGTCTGGATGAAGGAGGACTCCTGATAGTTGTATCACCCAGTCCTTCTGCTCTGCTTGAGCTCAGGAGGCACTACAGTTGTACAAATGAAGCCAGTTCTTGTGAAGTGAGGCTGTGGCTTGCTTGCAATGGTTGATTACTTTTTTTAAGAAATTCCTCCTTTCCTAAGCCTGTCTACAATGTTGATTTGGGGCATCATAAAAAAATGAATTTAATTTCATGGTTTTTTGTGGCAGGTTGCAGTCAAGTGAGTGGACGTCTTCCTTAAGTGCTAGCATCGATATGACTCCAGGTCATGAGCATTCCTTGCTGACTGACTCCATGGATAATCATTTCAGCAGCAGAGTAAGAATTTGCATTCACAGCTGTCAATGATGTGAGCCTTGGCTGATGCAAAATAATGTGAGCTGGAAACTGTGACCTTATAGCTGCTAAATCTTTCTGTAGGCACACTGAAATCTGTTTGCATTTGTGGAAGTTTCTGCTCTTTTCTTGCTCTGTTTTCTGTGCCAAAAGCCACATTGTTTGGATCGTGGCTCTGCCACAGGCTGCATAAGCAGAATAAATTTCAGAGGTCACTAAAACGTAGGCTGGCATTGCCTGTGCCTAAAACGTGGCCACAGGTTCCTTATGGGATATTCAAGGCCTCGGTGGTGAGAAAATTGCCAAAGTCTCTGTGAACAACGTGCAATCTCGTGCACAGAAGTTGATCTGGTACTGGCTCTAGCGTCTGCCATGTCTGGAGAGTCTGTGCTTTCGCTTAGCAACCATCTCAGTTTTTCCTCACTCATCATCTTTCAAACCTGGGTCAGTCAGGCTGGGAGCCAAAGTGGAGAGCTGCTGAATGACAGCCTGGCAGTCATCTGTCCTGTTTTGCTGAGGATGATTTGCTGAAGTTTGTCCTCTGGTCTCTTCAAAAGTTGGGGGGTGATGCTCTCAAGAACTACGGGAAGAGCCATAACTGGATACTACTCTGTGCACAAGCTTGGGCTTCGTTACTAAAGTCGACAGGTTTTCCTTTGTACTGGAACTTTTCCAGTAGCTGTTATATTGTCTGAGGACTCCTGGAAGAGCTCCTGTAGAGTAACTCTACAGCAGTTTGTTCAACAGCTTCAGAACTCCTTTCAGCTTCAAGGGTGAAAGCAAGCAACAAATAAGTAATAATTTTCTTCTTCTAGGCCAGAGAGAGAATCAGGATTCTTAGTAGCTCCAGACTCTGGCAGAAAAGTACCATTGATCTGTTTGTTTGTGTTTCACTCAGGTGGGCTGGGAATCCATAGGGACCAAGTGTAAGAGGAAGATGTTCTGCATTCTCTTGCCCTTTCTCAAGTTTAATTAGTGAGAGCTGCTTCATGAGAAACCTGCAGAGAGCAGAGGAAGGGGAATATTTCACTGAGGATTTGCTCTAGAGATCGAATCTGACAGTGAATTTGGTCTGGGAAGGTTCATGCTCATTAGCTTAAGCAAACGTATCTTCATGGTCTGGAGAGCTCTGGGTGAAGGCAGCAGGGGACATACCCATTCCTGGTACTGACTGGTGTATCTCTTACTCTTCCAGACTCGGAATATCCTGGGATTACGGCGCCTGTTACGCTCTCTCTTCCATTCCCGGACCCACTTGCCTCTGCTAGTGTCCATGTATCTCCTTGCTCTCCACGTCCTGCTCTTCCTGTGCTTTACAGGCCACCTGTGAACAGGAGTGACAGCCTCTCACTGAGCTGCAGCCCTCTGCATAACAAGGTGCTGCTGCTATTCCCTGTCACCAGGGTAGCGCTCCACCCGGCTGCCTTCTTTGTCCAGTGCAGCCCTTAAGGAGCAGCTGCACCCAGAAGCTTGCACCTGGATTGCTTGCTGTCCAAGTGTGCAGCAGCCAGTGCTGATGCTTGGGATCTGTTTCCAGAATATCTGACATTCCTTCAGTGGTTTTAAAAGAGCAGTGTGTTTTCTGAGCCAGGCTCCTCACACTACAAACTTTAAGGACAGCATCTGTTCCTGTACCTGGAGGTAGCACCACTCATTTTATATAGTATTGTGCTGTGGTAGGAGTAAGAAAAATATTCTCTAAGTTACTGCAATACTGCAACACTTTTAGGAACTGCAGGATCTTCCTCCATTTAGACTGAATTGGTGAGCTGGGCTGAGGAAACCCTGTAGCTAGATCATCCCTTCGATTTGCTCTGTGGCTTACTACTGCCTGAAATACATATCCTAAGAAAGTTGTGGACACTTGAAGGAACACCAACTGAATTTCAAAATTGAGCTTCCTGCTCAGGTGTGCCTCCCGTTGAAGAAGGGCCAAAGTTGGTATATCTGGACCTGCTAAGCATTCCTTTCAAAAACCAGTCATATGTCTGCCCTGACAAGCCTGTAAAATTATGTCAGTAGTTTAGTTGTTGAAAAGGAAACAAGAAACTTTTTAAGCTGCGATTTTAAACCTTGCTATTTATAGCATTTGTGCACCTCTAACGATGGAAGGTGCTCACATACCTCTTGAAATGAGGGCAGCCGTGCTCCTGCATTCTTGCCCACTGAACCCTTGTCACAAGATGAAGCTTGTAGAAGCTGTGTTGAAAGGCTCCATAATGTGCTTTATGGGCCTAAATCAGAGGAAGAAGCTCCAGTAATAAACTGTCCCCCTTTGCTGAGGAAGGGACTGGAGTTCTGAAACCTTCTGGCATCTCTGCTTTAGGAAACGCCTGTCATAGAAAGTTAGTGCTGGTCATTGGACTTGTTTGAATCTAAAGCAAAATGATGTAAATGGCCTTGATCTTACAAGATATATGGAAAGCTGTGTTTTGTAAAGAACTCCTGAATATGTGCTGGAATTGAGACTGCCTGCTTCTGAAGGAAGAATGCTGAATGCAAAGAAGGTAGTTTCAGTCAATTTCCCTGCCTGAGAGCAAGCAGTCCTTCTGTTCAGAGTACTTGCCAGAAGGATTCCCTCTTCCCCTGGGTGGAGTGTTAACAGTCACATTTTTCCCATGGGAGGGAGGTAGTTCTTTTGATATTGCCAGTAGACTAAGATTCTCTGGCTGGTGAACAAAGCCTGTCTGAGGATGGATTGATTTCATCATGGTGGTTAAAACACCTGGGTCTCTGGCAGATCCAGAGCATTGGCACTGTATATCCATTTGTGCACTACCCCGGATTGTCTGTGTGGACTTCCTCAACTAGATAAAATTCGGAGACCAAATACTTTGCCTATAGCTTCCTGGAGCATGTGCTCCTGTATATATAATAAAGATTATTTTTCAGATTAAATTGGTGTAATGTTGTTGTGCAGTTGTCAGAGGTCTCTTGAGGCTGTGGTGCTGCTGAGCATACCTGTTGCAGGACCACCATGGGGCTGTAGGTCACTGGTGTGTGCATTTCCCTGTGTGTTGGTGGCAGGAGCTGGATGTGGTAACATACTCCCTGGACAGGGCACACCCTGCAGCACAGGGGTGCCTGGGAGGGAGGGAGGTTTGTGCAGCAGCCACCACTTTGCTGAGGCTCTTTGCACTGGCTAAGATCTCTGCTTGCTCACCGACATCCCAAATGTGTCCCCAGCCTGTGCAGAGTCTCCCTAAGGAGTGTAAGACCTCAGCAGCTGCTGGCTTTAGGCCCTCTCTTTAGGTCTGATTTGGCTGCTCACAGAGAGTACAGGAACTCACCACAGCTGCTGCCCAAAACAGGCTGGGCATTGGCATGGCTAGCTCCACAGCCCAGGTCTCCCCACAAACAGTTCAACCTTCATCAAGATGTTTCCTCTGCACGGATGTCTGTGATTAACCCAATCTGTTCTCTCAGAGTAGCCTCTTAGGTTTCCCTCTGGTGCTATTTCTTGCCTTGTCTTGAAGGCAGATGTGGCCTGTCGCTCCCTTCTCCCAGCTCAAGCCTTTACCTCAGCCACCTCCAGCATCCTTCTAGCAAGGGTTTGACAAAGCTGCACTGTGGGTTCTCTTGCAGCCTTGGTACAGGCAGCCACGCAGACATCCCCATGACTGGCCCCGTGCATGAAGGGCCTGGCTGATACAGCGGCTCGTATGGATTCTGACCCGGCTGAAATGCAGCTCCGTTGGTGGGGCTATGTGGAAGGAGGGGGTTTGCTCCTTCAAGGGTTATCTGGTCAAGGACCCTTCTCAGTGCAAAACAAAAAGGGGCACCGAGAAAAGGGAAGAAGCTGTAGACAAGAGAGCACACAAGGACACCAACCTGAGCCACTTGGTGACACTGATGAAGGCACATGAGTGAGAACGTTTATTCCAGCAGATTTATTTGCTCAGTGACCTTGTCAGCTGGGAAGTGAATGGGAAAAGCAGGAAGCCAGAAACAAAAATACAGGGAAACAGACCTTGACAAAGCAAACCTGGAGACAGTGACAACAAACCAGCCTCGTCTGTCACACTAACTG
>NW_008590392.1:1117-16158 GCF_000691845.1 Merops nubicus | reverse complement strand
CCTAAATGATTCTATTCTATGATTCTAAATAAAAGGTAGTTATACTACAGGGGTTGGATGATTTCTTGGCCATCAGAAGGGAAGCTGCAAAATAATTTCAACTGAAATGAGTACTCAAGGATACATTCAGCTTTCTGTTACCCATGTGTAATGCCACCAATTTGCATTCAAAAAACTGCAGGTAGAATTTGCCCTCAAGGAAGTAGTTTGTGTTAGGGCCATAACCTTTGTTTTACAAGGAGTACAACATTTGGCCCAGAGGAGAGACACAGATCTTATAAATCAGGTAAGCAAATAGACACAAATCTGCTCAAGACATGGCCAGTAGAAATCAGAAATAATTTCCATTTAAAAGGGAACTAGCACTCTACGAAATGGCAATCTGCATGTTTGTTCTCATTCTGGTCTTACAGAGGGATTTTAGATTGCACCCTTTAAAGGGTGACCCAGGAATGTCTTCTTCGTTCAAATTAATTTGTAATTTAGCTATTAGATGCCAATGGCATTACTGCTAGGTTTCTTTAGAGACTAAATTCTCCAGTTATCAGCTTCACCCATACATGGCTATAACAATACTGCTCCATGACAGTATTATCAATATCTCTGCCTTGGTTAAAAATGTAAGAGTGGTGCCAGAACTTGTTGCCTTCCTTAATTTTTCAGCTCTCCGGATGGAAGACAAAAAAAATTATATATTATATATAGTTCGAGAATGGTATACATGCATACCTGTCTGGAAAGTATATCACCTGAATGGAAGACCCTGGTCCTGGTACAGTTTACACCACAGCATGGTACTTTCTGTTCGCATTAGTACTAAAGCCCTTCACAAACAAACTTCTTGCCCGATCAGATTGATTAGATTTGATTGATTAGGTCTGCTTGATTTGATTTCTATATGACTATCATCAGCCTACCAGGAACGTCCTTGCCTGAAAACTTGTGACACTGTTAAACAGAAAAGTCTTGGGGAGTAGATAATCATATCCTTAAGAATAACACATTAAATTATGAATGCCAAAAATACTCTTACATTTTAAAATCCTATTTTAGTGCAAGATTGCTTACATTTCTGGCAGTATCTCTGCATTCCCCTTTATTATTCTATTCTGCACTTTCATAGATTCAGTGGGTCATTTGCAGCCCAGCCTATGCTCACTGCATAACACTCTGGTAATAAAAGACTTGAGAGCAAGGCTGATGAAGCTCAGTGTACTCTTTGCCCCTGCCTATAGCCAACTGACAGAATAACTTAGTGGTCAGATTTAATGTGGCTTGGCTGTCCTATTGTGTATTTTTATTGGTAGTTCTGTCCAGAAGGCACTGTATGAAGATGACATCCATTGCCTTATCTAAGCAAAGCTCTAGTAGGAATGAGTAAAAGAAATATCCCTGTGGTCACACTTCCCCTTGATAGCAGGAAGCTTAAGATTCCAACTCAAAATTCAGCCAGTATCACTGTGTTTATCACATTAACTACAAGTGAAACACTTTTCTAATTGTGCTAACACTTCCTCCTTATTTCCTCTGCTTAAATCACCTGTAAAAAAGAAGTTAAAATCTTGTTTGCTAATCATTCTGGTTTTTTTCTCTAACACTGCTAATCTCTGCAAGCATGTGGCTTAACTGTCACAAGGATTTATACAAACTTCAATGCTGCTGTGCATATTTGTCTTCTTTCCCAACACCTACCTGATTTACAGGAAAGTCTTTAGGTACTAATGCAAGGAATTACTTGGTAACCCATTGGAAACACAAGGAGGAGAGTAAATGTTCCAAAGAGGTGTTAATATTCAAACCATTTTGAAAGCAGTGAAAATAGATCTACAATTATTATTTTCTTTTTAGAAAAATCTTTGGGCAGGAAAAAAATCAGAATAGGACTGAGCAGCCGTAGCAGAGAAAAAATAAAAAAAAAAAAAAACCTTTTTTTGGGAAACCTTAGACCAACTCTGGCTTTAAAAAAAAAAAAAAAAAAAAAAACCAACCACGGTTATATTTAAGGTAAAAAAAAAAAAACAGACCTTCTACTGTCATCCTAGAGAGGTAGCAATACTGTATTTTCAAGTTACTCTAAAAAAGACCCCAAACTCTGTTACAATGTTTATCAATGTGTTTATGAATGACTAAGCTTAAGGTAAATAAAAATGAAGTCTGCATTTCAAATTCAGAAGATAAAGTCACAAAACAAATTTTACATAAAATTTCAACCTTAGAGGCTAAGTGCATATTCTTCTGCAAAGTTTTGTTCTCATGCCAGAGCATATAGTGCTTTAAAGTACAGATAAAATATGTTTTAATCAATTCAAATCATAGCCATCCAGTCCCTGAGAATTGAGGAAGCACTAATTTGTCTTGATTCTATTCTAAAGCTATACTATTCCAATTTGAAGGAGATGCATCATCTCTGAAGAGACTATCTAGTCCCCCATCTAGTTCATCATTCAAGAACAAAAGCATCTTTCTATTTTCACTAAATTGCAGTTTCTCACACATGTTAGGTAATGCATTTCTGTGAAAGAAAAAATCTACCATCAAGAATCCTGTACTACTGAAATGGTCATCTGTCTGCCACTAATAAGTTATCTTTGTACTTGCAAAGGAATATAGTTTAGTGTATTTGTAACTAATGCAATCTCATGTGTTTTGCCACAAAGTCTGCAGAAAACAGTTTCAGCTGATGAGGGGCTCCAGCTTGCCAGGAGCACACACCATCAATCCCTGGGTAGTATAACATAAATTTGGCTAAAGAAATTTCTTCATCCGCGAGGAGGAAAAAGCATGCACTCACTTTTTCCAGAGTTAGACATTCACTGCTCAGCTCCTGCCTTGAGAGCCTATCCTGAGAGGTGTTTCCAGTTGGGAAAGAACCTGGGCAGCTGCTGCCTATGGTGGCACTGAGGGGATACTCTTCACCTCAGCACCTTCCTTGCTTAGCAAGGCAGAGTAGCCTGAGCTGAGCTCTGCAAGGTTGTAGATACTGGAGCTAGTTAACTTAAAGCTAGGAGGGGCACCTTTGTCTTACAGCCCACTCACCTTGCACCTGCAGAACAGAAGTTCTCTGAAGATGACTGTGTCTTTCAAGATGGCTGTTATTTTTCTATTCTGGTCATTGATACTTAAATAGTCATTAAGCATGAAACAAATCACTTCAAGACCAAAAAAGAAAGCTGTATATCACTTTTATCCAATAAAATAAATACAATTAAAAGGAACTATTGCTGTCTCTCTTAGTTTTTCCTCATATATATCAGCTGTCACTCCTTGAGCTTTAAAGTACTTGAATAATAAACCTGCACAGAATTGAATTACTTCAGTAGCAAGTTGATTAGTTCCCACATCCAATAAAATGTCTGTGTTCTCTCATATATTTGACATTTAATGTTGTAATTAATAAGTCTTGATCATGTGCCTCTTAGAACCACAGGTCAGTGACAATAGTGACATTCTCAGGAAATTGAGCCTCCAAGACATTTTCTTAAGACACTTTCAATTATGATAAATGGTTAGATTTGCTTCAGTCATTTTGAAAACTATTTCAAGAATATCTTCCCAGCTAAAAACATCACGAAGATATAAAGCAGTTTCTTTTTTTTTTCTTTTTTTTTTTTTTTTTTTTTTTTCCCTTTGTGCATACCAGTTTGGAGAATATTTCAGATTTTTTAGGGTCATTATAGATTCCCAAGTGAAAGGTGTGCTTTGGAATGAGTCAATCTCAAGTACATATCTTTCCAACTTAATCTAGCATTTCCAATAGAGGGCTAGATACCAAATTGCTTTAAATCTGTGTAGCTCCATTGATTTCAATAGGTATATGTTCAATTTATTCCACACAGGGATTTGTCCTTTTAATTTAAAAGGCTTAAAAGGCAGTGTTGCAAAAGCATTTATACTCCTTTTCTTTTTAACGATTCATGCAGGAGATTTTATTTTTTTACCTTAGTTTATTAAATATTAGGATCTTATTTGCTGCATTTGTTCGTAGTCCTGTTGAAAATATGCAGGGCTGATGACGAAAATACTAACGGACATAAGCGTGGAACAGGTAGAGACATTTTTATGAGTTATCACCTAAAATGTGAGATCTAGTCTAGACAAAAGTTTGGGAAAAAGAGGAAAGTAAAAAGTCTCAATGCCATGAAACTGACATTACTATAGCTACTTCTTCGATACCCACAGGAAAGGTACACTTAGTTTTTCTATTTGCACGATCATCTTGTTTACGTAAGTGGAGTTTTAAAATAATGTTCTTGGATATAGAAAATTTAATACTGAAGGTAAACTAAGGCTATTGGTTCCTAATTGCTAATAAGAGTGAAAGACTGCAACAAAAAGAGGGAGGAAAGTTTGCACCTATCTCCTCTGATGCAATATGCCAAGGGGAGAAGCAGAGGGAGGAGAGGAAATAAAACTACATTAGTGTTTGCTTTCCTTGCCTGCAAATTTGAGTTACACTCCTTGATCAAGAAATGTTTTCTTTGAATTGAAAACAAATGGTTAATTGTCAACCTGTCTGTACACATTCAGCATTAACAGCCCTCCACCTTGCTGTTGATACATGTAATGCTGCCAAAACTGACATTCACACACCATGGCTTACACTCAGATTTTCATGTAATGTGGTTTGGGTCCTCTTAATTTTTGCCCTAGTTTTCCTTTTAGTCTTCATGGAGTGACTTTATCAAGTTTTTATTTCTTTATAATCACAAGACTTAGAAACTTCTATCAGTTAAAGCTGAAATTTTTGTAGTCATGTGGCTGCAAGATCTGGGATGTTAAGACAAAAAAAAGAATATGAAATGTCATGAGACCTGCTGTTACTTCAATAAACAGTAAGAACTTATAAGACAGTATGATAAAACATAATAGTCATTTTCCTCAAAAAGAAGACTCTCCCAAGCTTCAGGAAGCAGGTTATTATTCTTCTAAGTTTTACAGACTAAAACATGATGATAGTGTTTAATGCTTAGTCCAAAAAAATCATAGAGACAAACAAAAAAAAAAAAAAAACAAGTAAAATATTTTGAACTAAAGCTCTGCAGGTTTATCACCTCCAGACTGGGAGTGAAAATGCTGTCTCTGGCTCTCAGCCTCTTGCTTGAGACAGAGACAGTATCCCCTGAGGATATAGTTGTTTTGGGAGGCAGCTGTAAGTGCTGGAGATACTAAGCACTGCGAAATGGCAAGTGAGGAAAACTAAAGCTTTGTAGCAGAGATTGAGTTACTGCACCTCAGAACAGTTTTGAGGCACATTCACACACATTTTCTTTCTTATTTTAACACCATGCAGCAGGGTCTAGTGTGAAGACATTTCAGTTAGCACCCTCTGGCACTAGTAGCCCCAAATAATACAAGCCAAGGCTCAACATACCAGCTCAGGTTCAGCTGCAACCTGCTATTGGCCCAGGCACTGTGCTTTAGTGAGAAAGCTACTCTGCTCCTGGACACCAGGTGGGAGACAGTAATCCCTCACCTCTTCTGACCTTGGAGTTAGCTCATGCAGAGCCACTTCTGACAATACAGATATGTCCTCAGTCTCATATCTCAGAGGACACTAACATTTAACACAGAAGCACATGTATTGCAACTAGAATTCATGAACTTGAACAGACATTAGAAACCTACTTTAGATCAAAGAGTGTCACCACAACTTCATGTTCTTAGTATGTATAAACCAGAAACAAGTGCTTGCATCTTTTGCTGGTCTCAGACATTTCTCTATATTTAAAATACTGCTCAGTGAAGTTTGTTTTGACACGGTTCTCCAGTGAAAAAAATTACTGGTTACAAGAACAGTTGAGATGACCTCCCACCTCTTCCAGATTCTACAGTATATTTGCTATTGCTCCAGAGAGAGAATCATTGTACTTCATAAATGTGAAATGTAATCCATTTATCAAACAAAAAAAAAAGTAAATAAGCTGCTGAAACACTTTAAAAAGAATAATATTATATTTGTAAATACTAGTAGGAAACATTCAGAAAATTTAGAGAAGATTGAAACCAAATATCTCCTTGGAAACAACCAGTAAAGAACATGAACATTAAACAATTCCAGAGAAATTAAAACAAGAATATTTAGAAGGACAATTGCTAAAATAATTAAAAAGGAAATGAGATGCATATCATAGACTGGAAACAGTATAGACAGAGCATAAAAAGACAAAATGCAAATGAGCGAAAGAGAACAATAGCACAGAAAACATTCACTATAGTAGCAGAAAAACAATGAAGAAGCAGTGAAATCTCTTTTTCCACTCTGATACCTGTAGGTAAACGACCTGACTGATGCTGAGATCCTATAATTCTGATCTACAGGAACTGCACCCAGAGGTGCAATTAAAGGAATTCCTATAACTAGGCTGTATAATGTGCTGCTTTCTAATTTACATGATTCTTACTAAATTCATATGATAATCTGAGTTAACAGCTCCTGTTCCTAATACACAGAACCTGGTGAAATAGTTTTTCATGTAACTAAAAAGGTCTCCATCTCATAACTGTCTAAATATACTGGAAATGTGTTGTTTAAAAAAAAAAAAAACAAAACAAAAAACAAACAAACAAAAAAAAACACCACAAATTAAATGACTTCTTGAGAATGAGGAAAGCAGAAAATATACACAGGCTTATGCTCTATCTAAAACAGAGATCTGGCTGATGCATCCAGAGAAGTTCATTAATTTAAAACTCATCAGGTTTAAAAGAAGTGTGAGAAGGAGCTACTTCAAAATGTGAGCAATCATAATCCTCACTGGCTGTGCACAAGGACTGTCCTTTCTTATATAAAAAGCCACTCCTGGTGCCATAGAATTGTTTAGGTTGGAAAGGACATTTACGATCATCAGGACCAACCTTTAACCTAACTCTATCAAATCCACTGCTAAACCGGGTCCCTAAGCATCATATCTACACAACCTTTAAACTCAAACAGGGATGGCAATTCAACCACTTCCCTTGGCAGCCTGTTCCAGTACTTGATAACCCTTGCAGTGAAGACGTTTTTCCTAATATCCAACCTAAACCTCCCCTGGTACAACCTGAGGCCATTTCCTCTTGTCCTATAGCTTGCCACTTGTGAGAAGGGACCAGCACCCACCTCTCCACAACCTCCTTTCAGCTAGCCGTAGAGAGCGATAAAGTCTCCCCTCAGACTCCTCTTCTGCAGACTAAATAGCCCCAGTTGTCTAAGCCATTCCTCATGAGACTTGTACTCTAGACCCTTCAGCAGCTTAGCTGTTCTTCTCTGGACCTGCTCCATCACCTCGACATCTGTCTTGTAGTGAGGGGCCCAAAACTGAACACAGCACTGGAGCAAAAAACTGAACACAGCACAGCCTCCCCAGTGCTGAGTACAGGGGGATGATCACCTCCCTTATCCTTGTGGTTACACTATTCCTGATACAGGCCAGTCAGTATGCCATTGACCTTCTTGGCTACCGGGCACACTGCTCGCTTATATTTAGCCACTTATCAGTACTCCTAGGTTCCTTTCTGCTAGGCATAAACCTGACTTTCTGCCTTTCATAAACGCATGCTAATTGGCCCTGATCTCCTGATTGTCCTGTATGTGGTGCATAATGGCACTCTATTTGCTCCATAACCTTCCCTGGCACCAAGGTCATACTTACAGGTCTGTAGTTTCCCAGATCCTCATTCTGACCTTTATAGTAGATGGGTGTCATGTTTACTAACCTCCAGTCTGCTGGAATCTCTCCAGTTAGCCAGGTCTGCTGGTAAATGATGGAAAGTGGCTTGCTGAGCACATCCATCAACAGTTCCAGTACTCTTGGGTGTAACCCATCTGGCCTTATAGACTTCTGTATGTCTAAATGATGTAGTAGGTAACTAACCATTTCCAATTTGATTTCAGAGGTGGAATTCTGCTCTCTATCTCCGTCTTCCAGGTCAGGGGGCTGGGTACCCAGGAGAAAACTAGTCCTACCACTAAAGGCTAAGGCAAAGAAGGCATTAAGTACCCCAGCCCCTTCCTCAGCCTTCGTCACTATGCTTCCCCTGGCATCCAATGAAGTATGATCCCTAGTCTGACACATACACCTCTCACAATAAACTTTATCTACACAAAGTCATTTCACACCCATCTCACCCACACCAGAGATACCTTCATCACTTCAATCCTGACTCACTGCTTTGTCATTAAAACCCTGACTCATCCTTATTCATCTTGCTTGTGTGACTCACTGACTAGCATAGACTGGGAATTTTACTGTGACAAGGATATTTAATGGAAATTGAAGTGTTTTGTTTAACCCAGATGCTTTATAAAGGAAAATCTCTATTATGACATAGTTTTATGTTTTGTTTTTCAGGATGGAAGGAAGAAAGATTTACTTTTGAGACCACTTGATCTGATACAAAAGCATGGTCGCTGTAAACCAAACCACACCTCTTCATTCTGGGCTGGATCCACCACTACTCTGATTTCCAGAGCTGTCACAGCACCTAATGGGATCAGCAGTTTGCTACTTTTTTGAACTACAGTTACATTTCCACACCACAGAATCCTCTCTAATCAAACTGTCAAGCATACTGAGTCACAAAACTACAGTGCCTGCTGGTCCATTCCGTTCTCCCACCCATCTTCTTGCTCTGCCCAGCAGGGCTTCCTGGGGGTTGAACCAGCCACAGTCAGCAACTGGAGCTGCCATTTGGCCTGAGTTCAGACTCTAAGTCAAAAATAGAGTTACAAATCTTGGTTCCAGCCTGCTGGGGAGAGAAAGGAAAGTGTTTTTCCCCCCCACATATCTAGGAAGATGACTAGAATGAAGGAGCTAGAGTACAAGACACCGTATTAGAGGTATTTCTGTGGCAGGGAAGCAAATGTCCTATGAGCTTGTTGTGGTTTGAGGCTTGGAATGGGGGCGTGACCTTCCAGCAACTGGGAGGACCCCGGGTGGGGGTGAAACCTTTGTATTCCCTCCCCTTCCGACACACACTCTGATAAGAGGCAGGAAGTGGGTGCTAATTTCACTCCTGCCCTGCAGCTCGGAGAGGGAAGTTGTCCTTTCGCTCCATGGGACCTTGGAACCATTTCTGAGGGTTTTGTATATTTTATTTTTTTGTATTTTTCCCCTAATCTTTGTATATATTATTTTCCTTACCTCCCATTTTCGTTTTCTGTTCCTTGTTAAACAATATACTTCATTTTTTTTCCCAAAGTGTGTCTCTCTCTCTCTCTCTCTCAGGGGGGGAGAGGCGAGGACATAGTTCTGTTCCATATGGGTCCTGCCCTGAACCCCTTTTTACACGGAACCAGGACAGAGCTGAACTTCATCTGGTTGCAGCACAAAGAGAACCGGCATGAAGAAGAGGCAGGAAGGATGAAGTAATTGTTGATCTTTACAAATCCTATGTAAAATACCATTCATAACTGTGATGACAGTCACTTTCTGCACACAGACACAAAGGGCTTTTTCTTCCATGGCACTCTGACAGTTTAGGCAGGATGAGAGAAGTGGCTAGTGGAAGTAAATTGTCAGCGATGTGTCACCAAAGAGTAGATTTCTTTTCCCCTCCTGAGTTAAGATTATTCTCTACTGAAACCTAGGGTTCTGTTCATCACTGGCCAGCACCCACAGAGGCAAAATTTCTTTATCAGATCTCTCTGAATAACCAGTTGAAGCTTAAATCTTCCTGACCTTAGGAAGAGGAGGAACAGTTGTTGCCAAATACTGAAGAAAAAGCATGCTGTAAGATAAAGCTTCATAACGCACAATCATTAAGCCTATTTTTCTATGTGCAGGCCTCTGTAGTACAAATTAAGCCAAATGCAGTCACAAGAGAATTAAGGCCAATAAAATTAACATAAATAAATTACTAGCCTAAAACTACTTTGATTAGTCTATATTTAGCCACGTATACAATAACAGAAGTTAATCTGAGACAAAAAGATTGTTACACATGAAGTGCTGCAGAGGACCAGGAGTTTCTGAAAGAAACAGAAAGTCTCCTTTGTTATATTTGACTTTGTTTTGATAATCGCTTCACTATTTACCCAGGTATAATGTCATCTTCTTTGCAAAATACTAAGAACCATGTGGAAAACAGAAATGTCTGCTAATTATTTCCTTCTAAAAGCAAACAAGAGAATGAAATGTCTTGTATAATTGAATTTTAAAAATGCCAACAAAGTTTATTCTCTTCACAGCCAAAGTTAAAGCAAATTATTTTGGCGAGGGCTGGAAGGGGGGAGCATACAGGGAAAACCTGAGTTTCCTTTTAATTTCCAAGTGCACATACATTTTGTCTTTAGTTGTCAAAAGGCAGCCTTTCCTTAACAGGCTATAATAAACAGATTTTAAAAAAAAAGCAAAGCCTCTGTCACAGGGGCTCTGCCTTTATTCTGTATTTGTGCAATGCCCAGAACACTGAAGCTTTGGCTTCTAAGCCAGATTTAAATAAGCATAGAAGGAGGTAAAAGAATAACAAGAGAAATCCAATTTATAAGTAACTTGAAAAAAGCTGTATTTGTGCAATTTAACCCTTACTTGTCTATCCCTTTATGCTGCCTCATTAAAAAAAAAACCCACATTTTATTACAAGTCAACAATATTTGCAATGGCCTTCTTTACAGCACTTCAAAGATAGCAGCAATGGAACATTAAACACATATATATTCATATAGCTACCATACTCTGTAACATAATAACCCAGATTTTTCCACATGGATCAAAGTCCACCCCTACACAGCAGAGCACCTGAGAGCCCCAGGTTATACAGGTCAATGTATTGAACTTGTGTTGAACAATGTATTGAGCATCAACAAGGAAACTTGTAATTTGTTATCATCAAGTAGCATAGCAGTTTTTGATATCAGTTTATAGTCTCCAGAAACCAAAAATGTCTAACTGATCTCCAGGAGAATAATGAGAGCAAGGTGCCAGCTTACCTGTAGGAGAGATCCCTACCGGTGGCCAATGAGCTGTTACTCACCAAGCCCAGCCCATCAGCCTCTGAAATACTCTACCTCTTTGGCTGACCACATACATCAATAAGAAGGACACTACCATCAGCAAGCAGCACACAGGTCAGACTTTCCCTCCAACTCTAAATTATATACAGAGAATATGAGGTGGCTAACAACCAGAGAAACAAAGAGATTGATACATTCACTCACAGCATAGGATGAAGCAAAGACAGGACCAAACCAGCTCAGGAGTCAGATGACCAATCTAATTCCAATTGCAAAGCCATGGCAAAAAAAACAGTGCCATTACTACACACATAAACCTCCCTCTGCTCCCAATTATATTGGTGCTCCACTATCACTGAGAGTTCTGCCCACGATGGTCAGGGAACCCTTACAGCAACTGAAAACCATACCTAATACATTCAACACCTAAAAAAAAATCCCCCACTCACTGCAAGCAGAGCCAGCTTTTCTGCTATTAACTTTAGAGGCAGGGGCCCCTGGGGGTGATTTCCTAATTGGTTCCCACCTAAGGCTGGCCAGGCCCTGGGTGAAAACCAGTCAGGAGAGCTTCTCCCACCTGGTTGTGGACATCATCCATGTGTCAACCCAGACTGAGGGCTTGGGGCTTATACCTCAGCACTTCTCTGCCTCACTGACTGAACCGTGCAAAGTTGAATTAGACACTTATAGCATGGCACAACTGTGATACACCTTTCTCCCAAAATCTTATCCTTTTCAACACAGCAATGACAATCACCAAATAATTAAAAAAAATGTTGGCAATTTTTGTGAACTGGAAGATACTAACAGTAGCAATAGCAGTCTCTTAAAAGTGCTCCACCATCCATGGAAACAGGATGTAACAAGCTTGCCTGGCTGGCTTCTTTGCAGAGGTATTTGCATGATACATAACAACATGTGGCAATTAGATACAATACTTAAATATGGATCTATGTAACCAACCAATTACAATTTGTTGTAATGAAGGAGAGAAAAAGATGTTACAAATACACTAATTTTGTTACATTCAATAGGGAATATTATGAACTTATATGTAACCTAGAGCAGAAGAGCAAATAGTGTTAATCAAGAGCATGAAAACACAAACAAGAGAATGAAAGATGGCTGCATTCAGAGGGGTGGATGGATGTTTCTGTAGAAGTATGGTACAAAAACCTAACTGCACCAGTGTTGCCGAGAAAGGACAGGGCTACAGAGTACAAAAATATTGGTATTGTTGTTCTACAGTATCATATCCCCTGACCCAGAAATGCATTCATGACAACATGCAGAAGGGGTGGAAAAAAAGAGACGTCAATTTCTCTGATTGCACCACATGTCTGGAAACCTACAGAAGGGAAAGGTCAAAATGTCACCGTGGGATTTTTTTTCTGCAGAGGAACCCGGCAGAGGAATTTTTGCTGTTGGAACAATTGCTGATGTGATCTGGAAAAACTGACATGAAGTTCCAGTGGAGTTATTCCCAAATCATCCATGTGCAGAGAAAGCATCTGTGTTCTGTTTTCACCAGACCACAGTGCTAGTGAGCTAGACTAAGCTGTAGGATCATCATGATGCATTGAAAGCAACAAGGCTATTTCAGAAGACAGCAAGCCTGGTATTAGTTCATATTATAATCAAAACAAATAAAGCATGGACAATTTGGATCACCTAACCAGGCTTTACACACGCAAGAGGAAAATTTGGTGGTAGCCAGTGGTAATATGATTCTGATGTGCTGTGCTGAATGGCTACATTTGTCATTTAGTATTCAGAGTTCCCAGGCTCAAATTCCGCAATGCCCTGTAATTGCTGATTGTTTCTGTAGAAGTAGTCAACAACTTAGCTAAATAAAGAGATGGTAATCCAAGAGCTTTTCAAGCTACAGCTTGTGTTGGATTTCGAGCATTTGGGATGGAAATACCAACCTGCTTGCAGATGTTGCACTTGTTGAACAGCAGAGATCAACAAAGAATTAACACTGTCACTTGTAACTACACAGCAACAACAGAAAAGTACAGATGTTCAACCAAGCATCATATTAATTGGAAAAAAAAATTATGAAATTTATTGCAGAAATGCAAAATAGCCTAAGAAGCTTGAATCACGAAAGAGTTCAACATACAGTTACATACAGACAGCCACAAAATCTGTTACATAAAGGAGAAAAAGAAAAAAAAAAACCAAAACAAAACAACATATATAAAATGTAGATTGTAGACCCCTGCATTGAGCCTAGTTTAAAGCAAAGACAATATGCCAATAATTTGGGCTTTATGTCTAAAGGGGAGTATAACAAATGATAATAATCTATACAAGAAAAAGAAACAGAACTAAGGAAAGAAATTAAGATATACACATAAGAGAGGAAAGAAGATGATAAATGAAAGAGAGGGCAAATCAAAATCCTAAACAGAAATCTTTTATGTTAGCAAATTTAATGAATGTCCTTGGGTTTTCTGTATTTACCAGGAAACACTGTTGAACATATGAGATGAAAGACTTCTAATTTGAGCCTGGGAAGTATATTATAGGACTACACAGTTTGAAGGAAACAGTAGAGAAAGCCAACAAAAATTCAACAAAATGCACACAGAGTTCTGGTAGGATCTGCTAAATAGAGTTAGACGCTTGATCCGATGGCTGCAGCACAAAAGCCTTAATCCACATTTATTGATGCAAGTCTTAAATTCTGTGTGATGGAAGCTCAGATCATTTCTCTGGCTCTTTCAAAATTCTCAGTGCCAGGCTGTGAGCTTCTGATCAGTCAGGGAATGGCACTTTTCCCACTGAATCACTAAGCCAATGACCCATCATCATGTCAGGGGCTGGGATGGGCTGGTGCTGATGGAAGGCATGTGTGTTTGGATTAAGAAACCCAGCAATTTCCCTTCAGAATAGATACATTGGCCCAAATGCTCTGGCTAAGTGCAAGTACCATTGCATTCTGCCTACCTCAATTTTCCCTGTGGTTTTAATGGAAATCTATATTGCTTACTGTCTATCCTAAAATGTTGATTAATTCTGTCCTGCTTTGATAGACAGCCACTGTGTTATGACCCAGAGGTAAGTTATGAAATGATCTTTGTGTACCCCACACTGACTGTTTCATTGGGGTACAGAATATCTTCATGCTTGTAAAGCACTGGGAGATCCTTAAATGAAAGGCATAAGAACACAAAATACCATTATCTTTAGCTATAAAGGCCTCTGCAGAGGTATGGAAAATATCCCTTTTCCCTGCCTATCTGGGGTTTTGCACACTGCCTAAGCAGTGCTCCCACCCCCTGCCAGCTCAGAGAGCAAGAGATCAAATCTGTGCCTCTGGCATAATAGTGCAGAGTGCTAATTACAGAACTACCATAAAACATCTGCTGTAATGCATAAGTATAATTCTTTGGCATGCACAAATCCAGCACCTATGCTCAGAGCACAGTACTACAAGTAAAACCTAGGAAAAAAATCAGTGACCCTCAAGTGGGTCTTGCCCCAGATGATGTGAGGCAGAAGAGCTTGAAACTCTGCACTCATCGACACGTACCAGCAATGCCATTAAAGTTGTCATCCATCTGCTCCCAGAACAAAGTCAACTACCTAAAAGGGAAGAAGGGCTGTACTCAAGAGCACACGGTTAGGCACCTTCCTTTCACAGTTCAGGGTGACCCAGAATTAATTGTTCTCAAGGCAGTGTGAAGCCTTGACCCACCATGGGTGGCCTCAGAGAGGTTATGTCTGAGAATTAGTCATCCCCAAGACACAAACTGTCCAAGACTTCCCATGGCCAGGCACAGCTTCCCAGGGCTTCCTTGCTGCCACTGAAGAGCTATGTATAAATACGATGTCTTTGCTCCAAGAAAACAGCAGCATAGAGAAATAGGATATTAAGAATTTAAATAAAACTTCTGTTCATACTCATTTGGAAAGGGCTACTTTTCATTTATGCTCTGTGTCAGCAGTTACTGGCAGCAGGGACCAAGAGCGATGAGAGAAAATGGTTCTATGATTCTGTGATGTAGCCATTGTCCTTCCAACATGGTGTTCTGTCTTAAAGGACTTGGGATGGCCAGTCTAAAAAGTTAACCAATTTATCAGGCTTATAAACTGGATA
>NW_008590392.1:0-1086 GCF_000691845.1 Merops nubicus | reverse complement strand
AGCAGGATGGAGTATCAAGGAAAGTCATCAAATGTTCCCTCATTCCCAGCTGATGTGCATGGACTTGCAAAAGTGACACTGAAGGCACCTGCACTCTGCATCAGGGCCACATGGAGAAATTGCCTGCTAGAAACTGTCAATGTGAAGATTCTTTATGCTGTAGCCCTGATGTGTCAGAAAATACGTGCTTCAGTGCCTTCCAGAAATACATGTCCTAGCCTATTACATCTCTCTTTTCACTGAAGAGGAAACATTGTAGTAATCATTGCTATAATTTTAAAATATTACCACATTTTAAGCATCAACATTGAAGGAAACCTATTAATAGAGACCAAACCCAGGCCTTGCTTTGCAAGGAAGTGACGGACAAATGAAGCCATTAATTACAAAATAGCAGTTTATGTGCTAATGTGACTAGTGCTGAACACAATCTGGCTAAGACAAAAAAAAAAAAAAAAAAAACCAAACCAAAAAAAAAAAACAAAAAAAAAGTCACAGAATGTCTTCCCAGCCACTCTATGAGCAAGTCCTATGGAAATGCAAAAGTGCATAAAGCTGCCCTGCTAATGTCTTTACAGCAAAACTGAAAATGTAGACACTTCACTTATTCATACACAATGGTACTAGAGGAAACGTATAAGAAAGAGTCTTCAGCCTGAGATGGAGATAAATGGAGATGAAACACTGCTTTTGGTGCAAGGCTAATCAGAGAAATGTGAGGCCTATGTGCTGAATTCTTTGGATTTGTTTTGTCTGCACAGAAGCACCTATACAAATATCTATATAAAAGTAAGATTTCACAATGCCAAAATTCAATATCAGATAACTCTAGCATGTATGTTCTAATCTCTGTGCTGGCTGCATCATATTCATCTGTGTTCTGGTTCCGTGTAAAAAGGGGTTCAGGGCAGGACCCACATGGAACAGAACTATGTACTCACCTCCCCTCCCCCCCAGAGAGAGAGAGACTTTGAAAAAAAAAAAAATGATTAGGAGTTAAATGAAAAAAAATGAAGTATATTGTTTAACAAGGAGCAGAAAACGAACAAAGGAGGTAAGAGAAAAAAAAATATACAAAGATTAGGG
>NW_008590391.1:37165-38524 GCF_000691845.1 Merops nubicus | reverse complement strand
ACTGGATGACCTTGAACAGTCCCTTCCCACTGCAACCACTCCCTGCTTCTGTGACCCTAAGCCCACAGGATAACATTCACGGGCTCTCTGAAGTCGTCAACGGGACCGAGCTGCTTCTCCCTCTCTAGGTCCAGGTAATCTAAACACAGTCCAGTGAACTGTAAATATTTGAAGTGCATGGTAAATCTCACAGCGATAAATTAATCTCATATTTGCTTAATAAATTCTATTGCTTTAAACAAATAAAGGTTCAACGGATCTAGAAATATACTTTTAATTACAATGAAGGAAGCACACGGCTTGGAGTGGAAGATCCACCAAAGGAAATGTGGCTTCAACCACCACAGAGTGGGCACCACCAAGAGATAAATCCTTGAGGAAAAGCAAACAAAGTCAGTTTATTCAGAAACCTCCAACAAGTGTCACCTCCTGCCCAGGAACCACCTCCTGTTACAGGCACGTGGTCCTTGCACTTCTGTTCACCCCCAGACAGACGTTCAGTAATTATGGGTAATGCTCACGAGGACACTAATGACCACCACTGAGAAGGGCTGAAGGGATAGCTGAGACCTGTCTCATAAAGCTGACTACGGAAACCTCTCATGAAGTCCCACAGGACGCACACAGGTCCCACTCGGCTGGCCTTTGAAAAGGTGGCCAGGAAAAGTCACCAGGGTGGGCAACTCAGTGTACAGAATTTGTCTGCATTTTAACACCCAGCAGTATCATGATGGTGCCTTGAACCATCTGGGAGATGTCTCCATCTCCATAAAGAACAAAAACTTCAATTCACTTTTCACTGCAAATTTCCTTTGAATTTTCCTGTTGTTGTCTTCATTTCCCCTCTCCTGTTTCACCTGAAGTTGTGGTGTTTTGTGCCAGCTGAATTCCTGAATCACAGGAACAGGCCCCAAAAGGGACAGAGAAGGCACAGAAGATACACATCACTTCCTCTTGCTAAGATTATTATTTTATCATACTTGTTCCTGATGGGATTAATTACAGAGCTGCAAACCCTGCAAGTGGGCAGACTTGTCTGGAGTCTGGTGCAGGAAAGGAGACCTCGTAGGAGTCCAGGGAAACTGGCTCCCTGATGCTTCCCGAGGCCTCTGCCACAAATTACAGTATGCATCAGAGAACAAGCACCAGGATGGGGAAAAGCTTCTCCCTCACTCCAAGAGCAGATGGAAAATGCCCCAGAGAAAAGACCTAGGGGGTCGGTGGACAGGCAGCTGGAGATGAGGCAGCGTGTGCCAAGGTGGCTGAGAAGGCCACCAACACCCTGGCTTGGGTCAGCACCAGTGTGGCCAGCAGGACAGGGCAGGGATCGTCCCCCTGCACTGGGCACTGGGGAGGCTG
>NW_008590391.1:34667-37041 GCF_000691845.1 Merops nubicus | reverse complement strand
GAGGAGCTGCAGCACGGCCAGAGAAGGGCAACAAAGCTGCTGGGGAAGGGTCTAGAGCGCAAGGGTGGTGAGGAGCAGTTGAGGGAGCTGGGGGTGCTGAGCCTGGAGCAAAGGAGGCTCAGGGGAGGTCTTCTCTCTTGACAAGGGATTTTCTGCTCTCTTGAAGCTACTGCAGCTACAAAAGCATTAGTATAAAATCAGCTTGGATTGGAGCCCATGACTCTTTCCTGCAGGCTCATCAAACTGGAGACACTTCACTGTTGGTGGGGATTATCACACACATGCCAAGGGACCATTCCTCACTCCTGACACATAGAATCATGAAATTGTCTGGGTTGGAAAAGACAATAAAGATCATGGAGTCCCAACTGTTCCCCCAGCACTGCCAGGTCCCCACTGACCCATGTCCCTTGGCATCACATCTCCACAGCTTGGAAACCCCTCCAGGGATGGGGACTCCACCTGGGACTCCACCCTGGGCAGCCTGGCACAGCCCTGGACAACCCTCAAGGGTGAGAAATTGTTCCTCAGGGCCACCCTCAACCTCCCCTGGGGCAACTTCCACATAGGGGAGATACAACAACTACAAAGGAAAGAGGAGCATGGTGTATGAGGCTCAAATTGTGTCCAGGCAACACAATCTGTGCTAAATAATCCACCATGTCTGCACAAGGCCAAGCAGGAACAGGTCCTGATCAAGGAAAGTTTCTGTTCACCTCATGAAAGCAGCTAAAACTCATGAGCAAGACATGAGTAAGAGGGGAGAGACAAAAGTACCTTTAATAGACATGAGCCAGAGGGACTGAATGCAAGAGGAGCACCCAGCGCAGGGCCGAGATAAGCATCAGGAGCTTCCACATTGTGCCAAGATGCCTACAACCAACATCAAAGGAACCGGGGCCCTCATTCCCATCCCTCCTGAATGCCTTCCCATCCAGCCTGCTGCTCTTCCCCTCCAGGGGTGAGTCACCTGCAGCCTGAGTCACAGATGGAGCCCCAGATCTTTCTGAGGAACAGCCAAAGACTTGGAGCTGTGGTACTTACGGAGAGGAGGCCCAAACAGCACCGTGTCCAGAGCCTTCAGCTGCAGCTTCTGCCTGTGGCTTCGGTCTGTCATTTTCAGAACACTTCCCATCATGGTCACGTTGTTCACTGCTAGCCTGTAAAAAAACCACATCCTAAACCCCATGAAGCAGGCGTAGGCATCTCCCTCCGGATTAATAACTGCCCAAAAATGAGGAACCTGGAGATGACAGGAGGAGAAAAGCAATGGGCAGGACCTGGAGGCCTCCTGCTTGGGCTGTCCCAGCAAAAGAAATCCCTCAACCATTGTCATCTCTGGAACCTCCACAGAAGAGTTAAGCATCAGCACCTTTGGCTTTACTGGGAGAGAGAAGGAGCAACCAAGGCCAAGGCTATTTCATTAATCCTGACAACTCAAATTACTGATTTCCTACCAAAACTGATATTTTGGTACCCTACCAAACATTAATTCTTTTTTTTTAATTGAACCTCTATGGCTGGCCTTGCACATCTTATTTCATAGACCACAAGGCCACACTTCTCACTTGGAAGAAAGGTAGCCACACCACACACTGCCTCAAAACCCTTATTTCTTCCCCAGTTATTCCCTCCTTCCCAGTGTGTCCACCAGCCCCTTTTCAGTGACAATGACCTTTACCCAGAAATCTGCACTGAGCTTCTTCAAACCTTTCACAAGTTTAGGTCAACTGACAACCTGAAGGAACACCAAGGCTTAGATGTCTCCGCTGCTGGAGCATCAAGGGATGAGAGTGTTAACACCAGCACTTACCAGTGCTGGGTCGTGCAGATACACAACCAGCAGCCCTTGAACTGGGAGCTTAAACACTACTTAGATAGTGAAAAGGTGGAGAGGTTCCTTTGCTGAGGATGGTGAAGGATTACAGAGAGGCTCCACAACTGGGCTAGAGTTAACGTGGTAGAGCCAGGACATGACCTAGGTCTGCTCTGTCCCAGAATCACTGGATGGTTTGGGTGGGAAGGCACCTTTAGATGTCATGGAGTCCAACCCCCTGCAGGGAGCAGGGATATCCCCAACTAGAGCAGGTTGCTCAGAGCCCTGGCCAACCTCCCCTGGAATGGTTCCAGGGATGGGGCAGCGACCACCTCTCGGAGAAACCTGGGCCAGGAGCTCAACACCCTCAGCATCAAACATTTTTCCCTTCTCTCCAGTCACAATCTCCCTCTTTGAGTTTCAAACCATCCCTCCTTGTCTTGTCCCAACAGGCCCTGTGAAAAAGTCCACCCCCCAGCTTTCTGACAGGACCCTGGAAGTCCTGTCAGGCCTCCAGAAGGTCTCCCCAACTGGAGCCTTCTCCTCTGCAGGCTGCCC
>NW_008590391.1:32408-34547 GCF_000691845.1 Merops nubicus | reverse complement strand
GGGGGGCTCCCCAGAGTGCGGCAGAGGGGCAGGATCCCCTCCCTGTCCTGCTGCCCACGCTGCTGGGGGTGCAGTCCAGGCTGCCAGGGTCTCTTGGCCAGCTCCTCACTCCCAGCACCCCTAGGGCCTTCTCTCCACGGCCGCTCTCCAGCCCTTCTCCCCCAGCCTGGGCTGGTACTAGGGGTTGCCCTGACCCAGGCCAGGTCCCAGCTCAGGGTTTTAGCTCCCCATACGAACCCCAGGCGCAGGAGGTGAATTCTTGTGCTGCAGGCAGCAGGGAGAGGCCCCACCACGGGGACCTCGGGTACCACCTGCAGCAGACACTTGTTCGGTGGGGCCGAGCTGCCCCCCACCGAGGGCTCAGAGCAGAAACAACACCTCTGCCCAAGCCCAAGGTGGAGCAGGACTGAGACTTGGCTCCAGGCACACCAGGGAACTGCACATGACGTTACAGGCGCCTCAGATCTGCTTTTCTTCCTGGCCAGCATCCCAGAAGAACACGAGACAATGGAGGGAGCACTGACCTGGGCATGGCATGGCCACTGAGCTGCAACTTTCGGAAGGTCTCTTCGTACTGGGGCAGCTCCACGTAGGTAATGAGCCACTGAACCACCTCGTCCACTGTCCAGTTATACACTGAGGAGAGGAAGAAAAGCGGCAGCTTAATGTTTTTACTAAGAAACTAACACCATCAAGCTGGCAACAAGAGAGTCACCTCACCCCACAGACCTCACCCTGTTACCTCCCATGAAAGAAAAACTTCTGCAGAGCTTAAACATCTTCCTGCGAAGTATGAAGTGAGCTGGGTGGGGACAGTAAATCCCATGGACTACTAGATATGAACTAATCCCTGTGGGATGCTTCTACCTGGATGCTTCTGTGACAGCCCTTCATTGAATCACAGAATGATTTGGGTTGGAAGGGACCTTAAATGTCATCTAGTTCCAGCTCCCCTGCAGTGAGCAGGGACACCTTCGACTAGAGCAGGTTGCTCAAAGCTCCATCCAACCTGGTGTTGAACGCTTCCAGGAATGGGGCCTCCACCACCTCCCTGGGCAACCTGCACCAGTGTCTCACTCCCCTCAGAGTGCAGAACTTCTACCACACTTCTAATCTAAATCTCACCTCTTCCAGTTTGAACCCATCACCCCTCATCTCATCACTGTAAGCCCTTGTAAAAAGTCCCTCCACAGCTTTTTTTGTAGTGCCCCTTCAGATACTGGAAGGCCACAGGAAGGTCTCCCCAGAGCCTTCTCCTCTCCAGGCTGAACAACCCCAAATTATACCTGATGTAAATCTACCCACTTTCAGTTTGAAACCATAGCCCCTTGTCCTGTCATGACTGGTGACCCTGGTGAGCCACCCCCTCCACCTGTCACCTCTTTGGACATCACTCAGACAGGAGATCTCTCTGTGCCCCATGTGTATCATAGAATGGCTTGGGTCAGAAGATACCTTCAAGGTCATCTCGTTCCAATCCTTCTGCAGGGAGCAGGGACATCTGCAAGTACAGCAGGTTGCTCACAGCCCAGTCCACCCTAGCTTTCAACACTTCCAGTGATGGAGCACCCATAATTTCTCTGGGCAATCTGTTCCAGTGTCTCACCAGTCTGTTCTACACATATTGGGCTGCTACAGATTCAGCGTGGACATGATGGACTGTGCCATGCTTAGACCCCACCAAGCTGTGTGGAAGGACTGCTGCTTTCCTGAGGGCAGCCTCCAACCACAAACGATTCACGGTGGTTGATTTTATGCTGAGCTTCCAGCTCACAAAAGAAAAACACGCAAGGAGGCCATCAGATAAAGGAGCAGATTCAGAGGGTGCTGGCGCAGCCGAGGCTTCCTGGGCAGCCTTTTGCAACGTCATCAGAAGGGCCCGAGGCCAAGATCCTTGGAGAGGCAACACCCAAAGTTGTTGGCAGGTGAGAAGTGAAATGGCATTGTTTTCTATCACCCAAGTGACCCTGCTGTCTCCAAACTTACACCAAAGGAGGTTCTTCCTCCACACATGCCCAAGCCCCTGAAATACTGAACTCAGCCAATGTCTCTGATAATATCCTCTGAAAGCCTCCTCCCCTCCTCCAGACCCATGGACCATCAAAGGAAAAAGCCAGTGCAGATGGAAAAATGCTGTAG
>NW_008590391.1:27999-32390 GCF_000691845.1 Merops nubicus | reverse complement strand
AATGGTTGGAAAGAGCTGGAGAAAGGGATTTGCAGGAGGAGCTGGGGCGGGTGCAGGAGCCCCAGTAAATCAGGTGAACTTAAGACGGGGGGGAAGGCTTTAAGTTAAAAAAGCGGAGATTGAGACCGGAGAGAAGGGAGAAATGTTTCACACTGAGGGTGGTGAGCCCCTGGCCCAGGTTGCCCCGAGAGGTGGTCGCTGCCCCATCCCTGGAACCATTCCAAACCATTCCAGGTGAGGTTGGCCGGGGCTCTGAGCAACCTGCTCTAGTTGGGGATGTCCCTGCTCCCTGCCAGGGGGTTTGACTGGATGAACATGAAAGGCCTCTTCCAAACCCTTCCATTACATAATTCCATGAACTTTTCTCCTTAACTGGCTCACCTGTGGATCTGAGGAATATTTCTAGAGCTGACACAAAGCTCCAAAGCCACAGATAAGGAAGCTTTGGAAATGAACCTTCTGCCTTTGCCACTTAAGTTCTGTTGTACTTACAGCAAAGGTACAAAGGAAAAGCATCATAAAGCCACACCACAGATTTTTTTCTCGTAGTTCAGAGGGGACTTGGGTGCTTTAATTCATCAACGTCTGTTGTTGTTTGGCACGGGTGGAGCTCTCACAGCATTTCCCAGCCTCCAGTGACGCCGAGCGCTGGGCTGAGCATCACCCAGTGCTGGTGGTCCCCACCTGGCAGCCTCACGGCCGGACACCCGCCGGGTCTCTCTCTCACACGCCCTTTCCAGCAGCCCTGGCAGAAAAGGTCCCTGTCCTCCCTGTCCTCCGGCTCTGGCGGCCGCAGCGCCCCGGGGCCAGAGCTGCGCGGCCCCGGCTGGAGCGTCAGCACTGAGCTGTCCCACAGGCATGGGAAACATCTTCAGCTCATTCAGCGCCTTCCACGGGAAGCTGACGGGGGACAGAGCGCGAGCCAGGCGCTGAGGGAAGGACAGCAGGACTGGAGAGCAGATCCCATCCCCGTGTGCCTCCCAGCCACGCCCGGGCCAAGGCAAGGCCAGAGACTCTCCCTGCTCGAGGAGACTCCCCACAGCTCCTCCACAGCCCCCACTTCTCTTTCTTGCATAGCACCACAGAACTGTTCTGCTTGAAAAAGATCTTTCAGATCACCAAGTCCAACCATCCCCCCAGCACTGCCAGGTCCCCACTGACCCATGTCCCTCAGCACCACATCTCCATGGCTTGGAAACTCCACCACTGCCCTGGGCAGCCTAGCACAGCCCTGCACAATCCTCAAGGGCAACAAATTGCTTCTCAGGGCCAACCCCAGCCTCCCCTGGGAAAACCTGAGGCCGTTTCCTCTTGTCCTGTCCCTTGTTCCTTGGGAGAAGAGCCCGATCCCCACCAGGCCCCAACCTCCTGTCAGGGAGCTGTGGAGAGCCAGAAGGTCTCCCCTGAGCCTCCTTTTTCTTTTTCAGCATTTTGTAGCCAGATGTCTTTATTTTGGAAAGAAAACACTGAGAAACAACCTGGCAGCATCAGGCAGCACATTCCAGCATAAAGATGAGAAGCTTCCCTGCCCTGTATCTGATCAATGCTGAGCAAGAGCTAAAGGGCCCCGTGGGGCAAGAAGCTGGGGCCAGACTCTTGTCAGTGGTGCCCAGCCACAGGACAAGGGGCAACGGGCACCAACTGGAACCCAGGAGGTTCCACCTGAGCAGGAGGAGAAACTTCTTTGGTGTGAGGGTGGCCGAGCCTGGAGCAGGCTGCCCAGAGAGGCTGTGGAGTCTCCTGCTCTGGAGAGATTCCAAACCCACCTGGATGTGACCCTGGGCACCCTGCTGTGGGTGACCTGCTGGAGCAGGGAGTTGGAAGAGATGATCTCCAGAGGTCCCTTCCCACCCCACCGTGCTGGGATTCATTGACTGTGAAGGAACAAGCCTTTCTACAAGCTGAATTCTACCGGATTTACAACTCAAGTTCCAACGCCAAAATTATGCTCCTTATGAGACCACCCTTTAGAAACTCATAATTTATTTTCTCAGCTAAATATATAGAATGACAAGAAGGGAAAACAAGAGTGGTGACTAAACACAGCCCAAGAAAAGCTGTTCTGCCACAGCAGCTCGACCCAAAGATGTGGAAGGTCCCTTGCGTGTCAGAAACAGTGAAAGAGCAAAAGCAGCTCAGCAATTAAGGGACCTGGGGAGTATCATGGGATGCTCTTCTCCAGTCCTTAATTATTTCTACTCTTGCCCTGCTAACAGGAAAATCTCATTCAGGCAAAGGCCTCTGTAAACAGTGGTAGGATAGAATAAATATCTCTTGCACTGGGCCTACTTTGGGGCAGGAGACAAAGTGACCTGTTAGCATCATCATTAGCAGATATCCCCTCCCTGGAAGTGTTCAAGGCCATGTGGGACAGGGCTCTGAGCAACCTGCTCCAATGGAAGGTGTTCCTGCTTACTGCAGGGGGCTTAAAGTGAGATAATCCTTACGGTCCCTTCCACCCCAAACCATTTGGTGATTCTATGATCCTGATTTGTAAGGTGTTTGGACAGGAATTTTCAACATGTGGCTCCTCATCTCCACAGGACAGTCTGTGCCTGGAGAAACACCACCAGGATCATGCACATATTTTCAAATGTACGGCTTCACCAGGTTGGGCCAGAAGGACTTTGAGGGGCTGGAGCGTGGCCAGAGAAGGGCAGCAAAGCTGGGGAGGGGTCTGGGGAACATGGCTTGTGAGGGGCAGCTGAAGGAGCTGGGGTGGGTGAGCCTGGAGCAAAGGAGGCTCAGGGGAGACCTTCTGGCTCCCCACAAATTAATTGTTCTTAATTTGTTCTAAGGAAAACACAACCTGTAGGAAAACTCCTGCACACCTTTATGGAATATTTAGGATGCTATTGCCCCATAAAACTACCACCTGCAACTGGGTATTTGAAGGAGAACCTGGAATAGGATGGAATTTGGCTCTATTTTAATACACATTTATAGTGGCAGAGAAACGAAACAACAATTTACACTTTTACAGCCCTGGTCAAATGCCAGCAGTAACAGCTGGGAAGTACCAAAACCAACAAAATCCTGAAAGATTCCACCTTAAAGAGGAAGCTGGAAGAATCACCATACAAGGCATCAAAAGAATCAGAGTATTATTTCTGGGATGGACACACGCTGCTGTCGAGGTTATAGTAAATCCAAAGTGTCTCTCAATTTTATGGCAAGGCTATTTCAGTTTGGCTTCTTTGTCTTTCTTACCTTCAGATGTTTTCCAGGCTTTCCAGAGATCTTCCACGCTAATGAGCTTGTCTTCTCCATGGAAAGTGCTGTGCTTAACAGTTGGATCATGATAATTCAAGTCCTCCCTCAAGAACTAGGAGAAGAATAAAAAATGGGATTATTCTTTCATTCATCTTTTGACATAGAGCATTAAATAAACCTAAAAGTCTTTCACCTGTCATCCTTCTCATTATATCCACAGGTTGTCACCTAACTTCCATGGCAAAGTCCTCATAAGTCTGAGATAAAGCATCTCTGGTCCTTTTATCTCTGGTCAAAACTACATCATCTCCTGACTTCACAGAAGGGTTTGGGTGGGAAGGGACCATTCAAGGGCACCCAGTCCAACCCCCCCTGCAGGGAGCAGGGACATCCCCAGCTAGAGCAGGTTGCTCAGAGCCCTGGCCAACCTCCCCTGGAATGGTTCCAGGGATGGGGCAGCACCCCCCTCTCAGGGCAACCTGGGCCAGGGGCTCACCAGCCTCAGGGTCAAATATTTCTCCCTTCTCTCCGGACTCAATCTCCCTCTTTCAGTTTCAAACCATTCCCCTTGTCCTGTTCCAACAGGCCCTGTGAAAAAGTCCCCCCCCAGCTTTCTGACAGGCTCCTGGAAGTTCTGGCAGGCCCCTGGCAGTCCTCGCCGGAGAAGGTTTCCTCAGCTGGAGCCTTCTCCTCTGCAGGCTGCCCACGCCCAACTCTCTCCTGCTGGTTCCCCCCTCAGGTCACTGCTGGGCCTTCTCTGTCCCTGCTCCAGCAGGTCCATGGCCATTCCAGTACTGAATATATGCCATAAAATGAAAAGATAATCTCACATTTCCATCCCTGCCTTCCCCACCAGGACACGATGACAGGTTTTATTACATGGTTTTTAAATGTGTAACAGAATTATGCAGAAAAATGTCATTTCTAGATGAGGAAATTTTTATATCATGGTATTTTAGTACCAGAGCATGAAAAATATCCGTGACAGTTTTATCTTTCCGGGCTCTTTACAAATCCATCCAGATGCCACCAAGGCCACCAACAGGTTCCGGCAGCCTGAGCTTGGGCCTCCCTGATCTGGTGCTTTCTAGCCCATGAAAGTTTCAACCACTCTTCCAGTCTTGCTGGAAAATGGGGAAAAACATGGAAAACAGGAAAATCCAGGCAGCTTCCGCAAG
>NW_008590391.1:27595-27879 GCF_000691845.1 Merops nubicus | reverse complement strand
CACTGCCCCCAGCCCCCCCCGGGACCGGCGGGATCAGCTGCTGCCCGGTATATTTAGCTCAGGGGAGCAGAGAAGGGAAAAGTGATCTCCTGCAGCTCCCCTCCGGCTCACGGGCACCAACGCCAACCCCCGAGGACGCTCCAGAGGGGACGGGGCTGGCGCGGGGACAGCAGCTCCACAGAGCTGGGAGGAGGATGCAGCCATCCCGTCCTCTGAGGAGGTGACCAAGAGGGCAGGGAGGGGATTCTGCCCCCCTGCCCCGCTCTGGGGCGACCCCCCTGCAG
>NW_008590391.1:25035-27581 GCF_000691845.1 Merops nubicus | reverse complement strand
TGTTTTTGTGGCCCCCCCAGCACCCCCAGCACCACAGAGCAGGGATTGTCCCCCTGGACTCAGCACTGGGGAGGTCACACCTCCAAAGCTGGGCTCAGTTTTGGGCCCCTCCCTCCAAGAAGGACCTTGAGGGGCTGGAGCGTGGCCAGAGAAGGGCAAGGAAGCTGCTGGGGAAGGGTCTAGAGCCCAAGTGTGGTGAGGAGCAGCTGAGGGAGCTGGGGGTGCTGAGCCTGGAGCAAAGGAGGCTCAGAGGAGACCTTCCGGCTCTCCACAGCTCCCTGACAGGAGCCTGGAGCCAGGTGGGGGTCAGGCTCTTCTCCCAAGGAAGAAGACAAGATGAAAGGGCCTCAAGTTGCCTGACAGGAGGTTGAGGTTGGCCCTGAGGAACAATTTGTTGCCTTTGAGGGTTGTCCAGGGCTGTGCCAGGCTGCCCAGGGCAGTGGTGGAGTCCCCATCCCTGGAGGGGTTTCCAAGCCATGGAGATGTGGTGCTGAGGGACATGGGTCAGTGGGGACCTGGCAGTGCTGGGGGATGGTTGGACTCCATGACCTGAAAGGTCTCTTCCAACCAAACAATTCTATGAGAAGTGTATTGGCCATGGGAGCTGGCAGGAGGAGAGCTAAAACGTAGGTCCCTGTGTTCACTGAGGTTATACAAATCCAAAACAGCTCTGTAATTGTTTTTCTGGAGGGGGTTTGTACATCCCCGTTAGAGGACACGGGTGTCTGCCAGAGCCTGAAGCATTTGCTGGAAACCTGGGGCCAGAGGAGGCACCAAGAGAATAATTTTGGTTAGAACAGACCTTTAAGATCAAGTCCAACCATTCCCCCAGGACTGCCAGGGCACCACTAAGCCTCCCTAGGCTTCCAGGCCATCAAAACCAACTCTGAACCACCACCAGACCTCACTCTGAAAGAGGTGAGGAGTTTGAATTGCCCAGGTTTCTTGGTTAGGACAAACCTTGGTGGCTAAAAGCACACTCAACAATAAGCAGCTCCATGTAGTGTGATTTTCTGGAGGGCTTTTTTCCTCATGTTTAAGTCCAACTACTCAAACAACCTCTGCATTTCCTCTAGAACCTTCATCTCTGCTCCCCAAATGCCATCATGCCTCCCAGGCATCAAGTGGGAAGAAATGCATAACTGACCAAGCTGTGGAGGTCCTAAGAGGCCCGAAACAACCAACTACCTCTAGACCTGACTGTGCATTGCTTCCCTCATCTCCACCAATTTTAACATCTTTTCTGAGTTACCTATTTTCATTAATGTTGCAGAAACCTTTTGCCTTCAAGCCCTTAACGTGTCTGACCCCAGGCAGTGGGACCAGACGTTGAGAGGAGCCAGGATGTGATGGAGCAATCCCATGAACCTCGTTTCGTCTGGAAACCAGGCTACCAGCATCCGAGATGCTTGTCAGCATGAACCTACATCTGAGTCACCCAAAACATCTGAGCTGCCTTTGGGGTGAGTGTGAGGAGCAGAAATAGAGCACTAATTAGAAGATCTCCCCATGAGGGACAGTTCTTTCATTTTAATGCAGGCCACTGATGTCATCTAAACTTCACTGAAAAGGCACTTCCAGAAAGGAAAAATGCAGCGATGAGTTAAAGACAGCATGAAGCTGTTGGGCAAGATTTCATCTATGCTTAGAAAGTTTTAGAAATACAATCACTTGCCCATCCCTTCCTTTCTGTTAACGCAGCAAACCGTGCCCATAACTGACCCCAGAGAGAAAAGACCAAAATAATACATGCAAATTTTAAGGTTCTTTGCTGTGAAGCTGGTGAGACACTAGCCCAGGTTGCCCAGGGAAGCTGTGGATGCTCCATCACTGGAGGTGTTCAAGACCAGGTTGGATGGGGCTTTGAGCAACCTGCTCTAGTGGGAGGTGCCCATGCCCATGGAAGAGGGCTTGGAACTCAATGACCTTTAATGACCTTTTCAACCCAAACCATTCTATTAAATACAAAGTCCTCAAGCAACAAGGGCTGGTAGGGAACAAAGAGCCAAGCACCCCTCTGGTGTCCCTCCGTGCTGTGCTCCAGGTGCAGAGACCACAAGGCTCCACGACCGATGTCTGGGAGACCCGCAGGCTCTGCTCAAGCTTCAGATGCTTCTGGAGAACACGAGATTAACCCTAAGCTTCAAAACTGCCTTGGCCTTAACCTCAACAAAAGGAAGTTTGTTGTTTCTTTTTTTTTCCTAATTGAAAGAACTAATAGAATAATATAATGGTTTTGGTCAGAAGGGGCCTTAAAGATCATGAAGTCCAACCCACCTACCATGGGCAGGGGCACCTTCAAATAAAGCAGGTTTCTCAGAGCCCTGTCCAACCCAGTCTTGAACACTTCCAGGAATAAGGCACCTACAGCCTCTCTGGGCAACCTGCACCAGTGTATCACCACCCTCAGACTGAAGAATTTCCTCCTTCCATGTCATCTAAACCCACCTTATTCCACTTTGAAACCATCACCCTTGTCCTATCACTACACTCCCTGATAACAAGTCTGTCCCCAGCTTTCTGAGAGGCCCCTGGAAGTCCCAGCA
>NW_008590391.1:18342-24974 GCF_000691845.1 Merops nubicus | reverse complement strand
TCGGTGGCCTGCCACAGCCCAACTCTCTCAAGCCTGCCCTCAGAGGGGAGGTGCTCCAGGCCCTTGATCATCTTCATGGCCTACTCTGGACCCTCTCAAGATGAACAGAAAGGCGAGAAGCAGTGGACTGTGCTTTTCAAGGCAACTCACCCAACTCGGCTCCAACTCCAGCAGTGACCAACATGTTCTCCTCTGAAACTACGCTAAGATGTTCATTACTCTGTCACAAATCTCTGTCACTCATTAAAAATCATATTTTTAAAATTATTTAAAATAATTTCAAAAAAGATTAAATAATTTTAAAAACGTTCTTTAAAAGTATGCAATCCTACACCAAAGGGAGGCTTGAGGCCACTTCCTCTTGTCCTGTTGCTTGTTCCCTTGGGGGAGAGCTTGTTCCTTGGGAGAAGAGGCCGACCCCCACCTGGCTCCAGCCTCCTGTCAGGGAGCTGTGGAGAGCCAGAAGGTCTCACCTGAGCCTCCACAGCTCCAGGTTCAGCACCCCCAGCTCCCTCAGCTGCTCCTCACCACACTTGGGCTCTAGACCCTTCCCCAGCAGCTTCGTTGCCCTTCTCTGGCCATGCTCCAGCCCCTCCAGGGCCTTCTGGGAGGGCTGGGCCCAAAACGGTCCCCAGAATTGGTAGGGTGGCCTCCCCAGTGCCCAGTGCAGGGGCTCATGATGCTTGTTCACGTGCTGGAAGAACGAGGTTGTATGAAGATTAAACATAAAACCTGTAAATGGTGTAAATTTGAGCCTCTTGCATTCTTTCAAATAATCTCTCCAGCAGCTGTCCCACCACCAAGGACACGGTTGCAGGGGACACAGTGGGGTTGGAGCAGACAACCTTGAAAGGAGAGAGCCCGAGCGCTCAGGCAGTTGGCTGGCTCACCGAGGAAAATATTTGAAATACCTTTTTCAGTAGCTTTACTAAAACAAGTTTAATTTTATGCAACTTTAATAGAAGTACCAAGAGAGGCCGAGGTAGAAGCTTTCGACTGTATAGGATCACACAATCATTTTGATTGGGAAAGACTTTTAAGGTCCAACCATTAACCCAGCACAGCCAAGTCCACAAGATATGACTTGGGGTCACTACAATACTTCATTATGTTAATAGGTAAACAGATTAAAAAGTTAATTGCAGAGCAATATTTGAACATAAAACACATAGCATACAGGCTGGGAATAAAAGGGAAAGCAGCGAAAACACCCTTCAATTTTCCACAGAGATGCGTATTCAAAATACTGACCAGATTATGCTGGGAGCTGTGGTTTCTATTTTATTTTCCTTCTTTTCTTCCACCTTGAACCCAAAAACAGTTCTCACATGTCACTTGTGAAAAGCAGCAGGACAGCAGGGGAAAAAAAGCCATCACAATAACCACAGCATCCCAGAGTCCCAGCACAGTAGGCGTGGAACGGACCTCTGCGGATCATCTCCTCCAACCCCCCTGCTCCAGCAGGTCACCCACAGCAGGGTGCCCAGGGTCACATCCAGGTGGGTTTGGAATCTCTCCAGAGCAGGAGACTCCACAGCCTCTCTGGGCAGCCTGCTCCAGGCTCGGCCACCCTCCCCCCAAAGAAGTTTCTCCTCCTGCTCAGGTGGAACATCCTGGGTTCCAGTTGCTGCCCGCTGCCCCTTGGCCTGTCGCTGGGCACCACTGACAAGAGTCTGGCCCCAGCCTCTTGCCCCCGGGGGCCCTTTAGCTCTTGTGCAGCATTGATCAGATCCCCTCTGAGGCTTCTCTTCTGCAGCTCAGCAGCCCCAGGGCTCTCAGCCTGTCCTGGCACAGAGATGCTCCAGGCCCCTCAGCAGCTTTGCAGCCTCCACTGGACTCTCTCCAGTAGTTCCTGGCCTTTCTGGACCTGGGGAGCCCAGCACCGGACACAAACCTGCAGAGCTGACCTCCCTAAGGCAGAGCAGAGGGGGAGGAGAACCTCAACACTCTTTTGAATGCACCCAGTGGGTGCACCAAGAGCCGGGATGTTCTTGTTTTCACTGACACCTCGCTACAGTGCAACCTTCCTGGTGAGCCCTCATGAGCCACAGTGGCTCCACTCCCCGTGTGCCATTGGGCCATCCTGGCTGCCACCATCTAGACAATCCCTCACCAGCATCACCACTTCTTAGGGTTTCAGTGTCTGCTGAGCTCAGTTGAACATCCATCTGCCTTTGCCAGCCTCTGGCTTTCCTCCTCCCACCAGCACAGTCCCACCCTGCAGCTCTCAGTGGTGGCCAGGACACGTTCTTCATGGCAGGTGTCATGGCAGCACGGCTGGGCTGTGCTGGGGGCTGGAGGGACAAAGGTGGGATTGTCAGACCCTACAGCAGCGTTTGAATCCACAGAATCTTAGCAACGGGTATAAAAATCTGAACCTGCCTTAGCAGGGGGGTTGGATGAGATGATCTCCAGAGGTCCCTCCAGCCCCCATACACCACGCTGGGTAGGCAGATGAAAGGAAGGCAGGCACTGAACAGGGGCTGCCTTTGGCAGAGGACTCCAGAGCTGGATGCAGCACTCCGGGTGGAAGCCCACCAGACACAGTGCTGCACTTTCCCACAGGCAGCAACTGAAGTGGATCTCGGGAAGGGAGCTGGAGACCAAAAATCAGGAATCCTGTTTGGATGAGCTGGGAAGATAACATGGATCTGTTGGAGCAGGGCCAGAGGAGGTCACGGAGATGCTGTCAGGGAGCCCAGCAGGAGACAGTTGGGCCTGGGCAGCCTGCAGAGAAGGCTCCAGCTGGGGAGACCTTCTGGTGCCCTGCCAGGACTTCCAGGGGCCTCTCAGAAAGATGGGGAGAGACTTTTGAGCAGGGCCTGTTGGGACAGGACAAAACTCAAAGAGGGAGATGGAGATTGGAGAGAAGGATGAAATATTTGGCACTGAGGGTGGTGATCCCCTGTCCCAGGTTTCCCCAAGAGGTGGTCGCTGCCCCATCCCTGGAACCATTCCAGGGGAGGTTGGCCGGGGCTCTGAGCAACCTGCTCTAGTTGCAGATGTCCCTGCTCATGTTGTAGGTCAGGGGCTTGGACCTCAACAGGTCCCTTCAACCCAAAGCACTCTATGATTCTATAATTGCACACAGGAAAAGCAATGCAGGAATTCATGCTCCCTGGAAGCAGGTGGAAAGCATGAGAGGTTCCAAGGAGCATGAGGAAAACGAGCAGGAGACCACTGGGAGCACCTGCGACAGGTGGATACAGCAAGAACTCCCAGCAAGGAGAAGCACTGTTCCAATGCCCAAGCTCTGCAATGCCGTCCTGGCAGCTCTGTTTTTAGTGAGCAGGAAGGGATGACATCCAGAGCAAAAACAGGAGGAGAGCTGCTGGGACCAAGCCAAGCCACACACGGGGCTTGGGTGGTGGTCTGGTCCAGCTACGAGGGGTTTGAAGATAGAATGGTCACAGCAGCAATTCTGATGCCCTTTAGAAAAAGGGGTTTTATTACTCCTACAAGGGGAACATCTACACAGGAACTCAGGGTACAACAGCTTGGAACGGATGATGTTCTCAGTGCTTCTGCAAGAAGTTCTCAGCTAGTCCACTGAGATGAAGGCAACTATTGCTGAGAGAGACATAAACATCATGAGTTAATGCCCAGCCCTAACAACACGAGGCTCATCCCCACTTTAATAGCAGGCGAGTAGGATGCACCAATGACTCGATTTGCCTGGAGCTACCCCAGGAGTCAGTGGAGCTGCAGCTCCCAAAGCCCTACTGAGCAGGGAACCACCTCCAGGGGAAACACCACATTTGAGCAAACACAACTGAAAGCTTTTAATTTGTTTTAATTACTCCATGAAGAGGGATTTAGGCAGAGGGAACAGCTGGGAACAGCCACCAGCTCCTCATAAACAGGCTGCTCAGCTCCAAGCTGCTGCTGGGCCATGTCCCTGGAAATTGTCACCTCCCAGGAACTGAGGGGCCCTTCCCATGGCTGGAAGGGTCAATAAACCCAACTGCTGCATTAATTTGGGTGGGAGATTTAACCTCCCTGGACTGTGGCTTCGTATCTGAAAACATTTATCTCAATGTTTATCCAACTTTATCTGTTGGACTTGACAATCGGAAAGGTTTCTTCCAACCCAAATGATTCTATGGTTCTAAGTGTTCTGTTTTGGGGCCCTCCCTTCCAGAAGGCCTTTGAGAGGTTGGAGCGTGGCCAGAGAAGGGCAACGAAGCTGCTGGGGAAGGGTCTAGAGCCCAAGTGTGGTGAGGAGCAGCTGAGGGAGCTGGGGGTGCTGAGCCTGGAGCAAAGGAGGCTCGGGGGAGACCTTCTGGCTCTCCACAGCTCCCTGACAGGAGGCTGGAGCCAGGTGGGGGTCGGGCTCTTCTCCCAAGGAACAAGCAACAGGACAAGAGGAAAGGGCCTCAAGTTGCCTGAGGGGAGGTTGAGGTTGGCCCTGAGGAACAATTTGTTACCCTTGAGGGCTGTCCAGGTGTGTCCCAGGCTGCCCAGGGCAGTGGTGGAGTCCCCATCCCTGCAGGGGTTTCCAAGCCATGGAGATGTGGTGCTGAGGGACATGGGTCAGTGGGGACCTGGCAGTGCTGGAGGAATGGTTGGACTCCATGATCTGAAAGGTCTCTTTCAACCAAAAGAACTCAGTAATTCTATGACTCTGTGAAGTGGGAATAAAGGAACCAGGAGAATGGCTCATGAAGGACTGGTTGGTGTCCAGTTCTTGAAGAACAGGACTGTGTAGGCTGTCATGCACCTTCAGTTTGTCACGTGCATTGGAATGGGGATATAAAATGCCCGTAGGTCCATAAGTGGCGGGTCACAATTTTGTCAGCTCCCAACCCCACAGAGTTCTTATCAGGTTCTCCCACCAGCTGCACAAAACACGCAGCACCGACACCTTCACCAGGCAAAGGCCTAGGTGCCAGATCAGAGCCCTGCAGCCCAGCACAGGGATGCCAGTCCCACCACCCAGCCACGTCCTGGCCAGGCACACACCGGATACCGGGTCACTACCAGCAGTGGTCTCAGCACTCCTGGCTCTCCTCCTTCCAGGGCCAAGAATTCAGACCATTCCACAGCCCTTGCTCCCGACACAGCCCAGCCGCAGGATGTGGACTTGGCATGAGACCTGCACCTCCAACCCTGAAGAAATTCCTGAAGCTCTAGAGTCACACATCACCCTCCTGAGCTCCACGGCATGGCCAGGCCAGACAGTGCTTCTGCTGTAGACTGAGAGATGGAAGAACTCTGCCCTGGTGAGATCCCACCTGCATCCTACTCTGGGGTCCACAGCACTCTTGGAGAGAAAGGGACCTCTGGGAGCAGGGCCAGAATAGCCCCAGCAATGATCAAGGGGTTGGAACATCTCTGCTTGGAGGCCAGCAGGAGGGAGTTGAGCTTGGGCAGCCTGGAGAAGAGAAGGCTCCAGGATGACCTCCTGGTGTCCTCTGAGGACTTGAAAGGGGCCTCTCAGAAAGCTGGGGAGGGACTTTTGAGCAGGGCCTGTTGGGACAGGACAAGGGGGGATGGTTTGAAACTCAAAGAAGGAGATAGAGACTGGAGAGAAGGATGAAATGTTTGGCACTGAGGGTGGTGAGCCCCTGTCCCAGGTTTCCCCGAGAGGTGGTCGCTGCCCCATCCCTGGAACCATTCCAGGGGAGGTTGGCCGGGGCTCTGAGCAACCTGCTCTAGTTGCAGATGTCCCGCAGACAGCACGAGGATGTTGGATTAGATGAACTTGAAAGGTCCCTTCTGACTCCAAACATTCCATGACTCTATGAACTGGGACTGGAGAACTTCCTGTGATCCCTTCACCTGCTCTCTCCTGGCTTCCAACGCTTCGACTTTCTGACCTAGAAGTCCATCTCTTGATAACTAGAATTCCTCAGCATGAGCAGAGCTTGTCAACAAGCATCAACTGCAGCTGAGGCAACATCATAAACCCACAGCTTTCCCTCTTCTACCCGTCATTTATTTCTGGTGTTGGTTATGGAAGAAAACAATGATTTTAGTTCTCCTCAAGTTATCAGCTAAAATCTCTAAGGCAAAGACAACTAAAAACTCTCTTTTTCAGCACTATGGACACAAGGACTGTCACTTCCAGCAGCACCACCCATAGGAGCACAACCTCCTGCACAGCACAGCAGCTGAGGACTAACCTCGTCGCTCTCCTCCACGTCCACGTTGCCGTTGGCATCGTCGTCCATCTGCTTGTGGATGTTGCGGACGGCCTCGAAGCTGAGCTGCTCGTCCTCGTCGTGGCACAGGGGCCTGTCGATGCGGCAGAACTCTGCTGGGGGAGGAAGCACCAGCGTTAGGCCCGGCCCGACAACAGCACAGCCCTGGTCCCTCACTGAGCTTCTCGGTGTTCGGAAAGCCCTCGCCGGGCACGAGAGGAAGCCGCTCGGTGCTGTCCCTCCCAGCAGGGCGACCTGCACCAGCCCAGGGGCCTGCAGAGCCCAGGAGAGCAGAGGGTATAGCCTCAGTGAGGACACCCTGAAATCAGAGAATGTTTGGGTTGGAAAAGACCTTTCAGATCCTGGAGTCCAAAGTGTTCCCCAGCACTGCCAGGTCCCCACTGACCCATATCCCTCATCATCACATCTCCACAGCCTGGAAACCCCTCCAGGGATGGGGACTCCACCACTGCCCTGGGCAGCCTGGCA
>NW_008590391.1:16328-17957 GCF_000691845.1 Merops nubicus | reverse complement strand
TGGTGCTGGCCCAAGCCAGGATCCGTGTGGCCTTCTGGGCCCCCTGGGCACCCGCTGCCTCCTCTCCAGCCACCTGTCCACCAACCCCCCAGGTCCTTTCCCTGGGGCACTTTCCAGCCCCTCTGCCCCAGCCTGGAGCGCTGCAGGGGGTGGTTGTGACCCAAGGGCAGGATTTGTCCCTTGGCCTGGTTGAACCTCATCCCGTTGGCCTTGGCCCATCCATCCAGCCTGGCCAGGTCCCTCTGCAGAGCCTCCTACCCTCCAGCAGATCAACACTCCCACCGAGCCTGATGTCATCTGCAAACTCACTAAGGGTGCCTCGGTCCCCTCAAAGGCTTCTCTAGGAATTCCCAGTTCTCCATGGGCTGGTCTCACATGTGGGGCTTTCTCCTGTCCTCATTTCCCCACTGGCAGGGGAAGGGGAGCACTGTAGCTCTGCTTTACCTCCTATTTCACAGCCTTCATTTCTCACTTGAAGGTTGTTAAGGTTGGCACTGGGTCTAGCTGGGACATTTTGGGAGGCAGAGCTGGATGTTTAGAGAATACGCCAATTAAAAGAAGTTGAGCCTCCTTCCTGATTATGAAATGGATTTCTCTGGCTTGTTTTCCACATATTTTTCTATGTTTCAAGACTAACACTTTAAATTTTGCTGCATGCCCGAGTCCTGCTTCAAAGTGGTCCTGGGCACCCTGCTGTGGTTGACCTGCTGGAAGAGAAGATGATCTCCAGAGGTCCCTTCCAACCCTACCATGCTGGGACTCCAGGATTCTGTGAGACCACACAAGCACCACACAGGGCTGATCCAGCCCTTCTATGGCACTGGTCAACTCACCACGACGACCACAGACCAGCGCTGTTCAGATGGCAGGGGCCAAAAATCTTCCCCCAAAGGTGAACTCTGTGTATGACATGCATTAAGAGGAACACATTTGTTTCAGAGAAGCTGTATCAGATTGATTGTAGGTACATAATGATTAAGACTGAGAGTTGGATGAGATGACCTTTAAAGTTCGCTTCCAAATCAAAACATTCTGTCATTCCATGAAGAATTATCCAGGGTGACTGCTCCGAGATCACTGTGAAACCAGTTCCTGGACCAGTTCCCATTAGAAAGTTCTCATGTTCAAAAAACCAAAGAGAGTTCAGCCTGAACTCATAAGAATTTAAGCAGAAAATTCCAACTTATGAATGAGCCCAAACCAAACTCTAAGATGATCCCATCAAGTTAAAATAAGCTGATTTATAGGAGAAATAGATGGCTTTTCTCCTACTGGTGGCACACATGCTGTAGCTGCTGGCAATAACCCGGACCACACTCACATTGCTATCCAAGGATGACCATTTGGATCATCCACCTTTCACATCTCCACCCAACTGGAAGTACTTGGATTCACTATTACTACAACAAGACTTTTGAATGGAGCCTCCAAACATGCTGAGGGGCCTGGAGCATCTCTGTGCCAGGACAGGCTGAGAGCCCTGGGGCTGCTGAGATGGAGAAGAGAAGCCTCAGAGGGGATCTGATCAAGGCTGAGAAAGAGCTAAAGGGCCCCAGGGGGCAAGAGGCTGGGGCCAGACTCTTGTCAGTGGTGCCCAGCCCCTGGAAAAGGGGCAACGGGCAACAACTG
>NW_008590391.1:15232-16292 GCF_000691845.1 Merops nubicus | reverse complement strand
GTGGCCGAGCCTGGAGCAGGCTGCCCAGAGAGGCTGTGGAGTCTCCTGCTCTGGAGAGATTCCAAACCCACCTGGATGTGACCCTGGGCACCCTGCTGTGGGTGACCTGCTGGAGCAGGGGAGTTGGAGATGATGATCTCCAGAGGTCCTTTCCAACCCCACCATGCTGGGATTCAGTGATTAAACCCATACAATTTAAAAATTATTTTAGTATGTACCACACAACCCCCATGGCAAAAGAAACTCAGAGTCAGGTTTTCTTTGGTTACTTCTTTCTAGGATGCTGTGGCCTCTGACAACACATCTCGTAATAGAGCACTTCTGCAATTACAGGTATTGCCAGGTCTGGAACCAGCCTATATTTGGGATGAATTTATTGATTTAGCTTCATTATCTAGAAAAATTATCATTATTATTATTATTATTATTCACAACCTCCTCCTTCTACCTTGTTTATGGGGGGGACAGAACCATCCCAAAATGGACAAACAGGAGAAAATGTAAAACAGTTTAGCTTCAGAAAGATCAGATCCTCACAGAATCCCAGAATCCCAGCATGGTGGGGGTGGATGGGACCTCTGGAGATCATCTCATCCAACCTCCTTCTCCAGCAGGTCACCCACAGCAGGGTGCCCAGGATCACATCCAGGTGAGTTTAGGATCTGTCCAGAGCAGGAGACTCCACAACCTCTCTGGGCAGCCTGCTCCCAGAAGCCTTTCCTCATGTTCAGATGGAACCTCCGCAGGATACGTGCTGCTGTATTTCCAGATGCAAAGAAAGGTTCAACCATCTCTACCAAACTCCTTTAAACCAGACATTTTCCCCCTCTCCAGTCCAAATTCCCTCTCACACCAATTGCTGCCCAGCTCTGCTGGCTTCATTTTAAGAAGAATGAAAAATTACCCAGACCCATGTAAGTCGTATTTCTTCAAGCTTCCCTATCCAAGCACCAGACATAAAATGTTTGCAAGAAACGTAAAAGCCCATAAAAGGTCCTGAAAGCAGAGACTCCTCCCTCTGCTGCACCGTCACAGTGCCCCAGTTGTTGGACATGAAGCT
>NW_008590391.1:12856-15127 GCF_000691845.1 Merops nubicus | reverse complement strand
TACAATCATGGACCACGGAATCATTTGGGTTGGAAGAGACCTTTCAGATCATGGAGTCCAAAGTGTTCCCCCAGCACTGCCAGGTCCCCACTGACCCATGTCCCTCAGCACCACATCTCCACGGCTTGGAAACCCCTCCAGGGATGGGCACTCCACCACTGCCCTGGGCAGCCTGTTCCAGAGCTTGACAACCCTCAAGGGCAAGAAATTCTTCCTCAGGGACAACAAAACCTCCCCTGGCACCACCTGAGGCTGTTTCCTCTTGTTCTGTTGATGGTTCCTTGGGAGAAGAGCCTGACCACCACCTGGCTCCAACCTTCTGTCAGGGAGCTGTGGAGACCCAGGTCTCCCCTGAGCCTCCTTTGCTCCAGGCTCAATACCCCCACGTCCCTCAATTGCTCCTCACCACACCTGGGCTCTAGACCCTTCACATCTGCAACTAGAGGAGGTTGCTCAAAGCCCTCACCTGGAATGGTTCCAGGGATGAGGCATTAACCACCTCTCTGGGCAGCCTGGGCCAGGCTCTCACCACTCTGTGTCAAACATTTTTCCTTCATTCTGGTCTCCATCTCCCTCTTTTAGTTCAAAGACATCCCCCCTTGTCCCACTACAAGGAAGCTCTCCCTCCCCTGGCACAGCAGGGCTGTCCTCTCCCTGGGTTGCTCACAGCCAGCTGCCATACGAAGCCAGTTGAGATAAGGGACACCAGGACTCACGGAGCCTGTGCTTAGACCTGGGAAAAACATCTTGTACAGCAAGGGAAGGAGCAGCCAGGGACCACACCATGGTGGGCATGGCGTGAGGAATGGTGGCAGTTCAGAAGCCCCTGTTTCCATGCTCAGGTCTGCCAGGAAACCTCCATCCTTCCACTGCTCCTTCATGGGCAGCAGGAGGTAGAGGAGGGGCTAATGGCACCACATCATTTGGCCACAATATTGTCCAAGTGCTTCACAGCAACCAGGCTGAAACACATTTTTTGTCTGTTGACGTTAATTGGCAAACGAGAGGAACTTGGCAGCATTATCCAAAATATTCTGGGATGCTCTACCATCGACTTGACCAGGTTTGGTTTTCAGCTCCTATCCTGCAGGAGTTTTCTTCACAGTTACTGCAAAATTAGCTCAGAAATTTGGGCTCGGCTTCTTCTGCAATGATTTGTGGCCATGATCTCAGTGACAGAGAGTGAGAACTCAGGGTGGCCATTGTGTTTATACTGCCTTTGGACTTGACTTCAGAAGGAAAAATGAAATCAGGCGAAGAGATATCTCTCAAAATATGACGTGATCATCTTGTTCTGAGCCTGTGCTTATTATTATAGCAATGACTGTAGCAACACTCTGGCAAAGTTCAAGTTGGAGGAAGGAAAGGTCATGCTATTATAAAACAAGAGTGGGTTTATTAACACCCTCATAACCACATAGGTCTTGAGCCCCAAACCATGTCTGCCCAATTGCTCCATTCAACATTCAGGCAACGAGACAGAATCCCAGCATGGCAGGAGCTGGAAAGGACCTCTGGAGATCATCTCCTCCAACCCCCCTGCTCCAGCAGGTCACCCACAGCAGGGTGCCCAGGATCACATCCAGGGGGGTTTGGAATCTCTCCAGAGCAGGAGGCTCCACAGCCTCTGGGAGACTCCTCAGCCTCTCGGGGCAGCCTGCTCCAGGCTCGGCCACCCTCCCACCAAAGAAGTTTCTCCTCCTGCTCAGGTGGAACCTCCTGGGTTCCACTTGGTGCCTGTTGCCCCTTGTCCTGTCACTGGGCACCACTGACAAGAGTCTGGCCCCAGCCTTTTTCCCTCCCAAGGGTCCTTTAGTTCTTGTTCAGCACTGATCAGATCCCCTCTGAGGCTTCTCTTCTGCAGCTCAGCAGCCCCAGGGCTCTCAGCCTGTCCTGGCACAGAGATGCTCCAGGCCCCTCAGCAGCTTTGCAGCCTCCACTGGACTCTCTCCAGTAGCTCCTGGTCTCTCTGGAACTGGGGAGCCCAGAACTGGCCACAGTATTCCTGAAGCGGTCTCACTGGGGCAGAGTAGAGGGAAGGAGAACCTCCCTTGACCTGCTGGCCACTCTTCTTCAAACACTCTAAGAGACCACCGGCCTTCCTGGCCACAAGGGCCCATTACTGGCTCATGGTTACTAATTTGTTCACCAGGACTCCCAGGACCTCCTCTGCAGAGTTGCTTTCCAGACAAGTGTCTTGAGGTGATCTTGCCCAAAGGTCTTGCAACCACAAGGACAAAGGGTGGTATTTGTAACACAAACAGCATGAAA
>NW_008590391.1:10235-12835 GCF_000691845.1 Merops nubicus | reverse complement strand
AGCAGGAAGAGCAATAAAACTATGGTTGCAAGAACTGGTCTGTATTGATAGGGATCAACAGCCATCAAGGGAGTAAAGAAAATTTGTTGTTTGCATCAAGGGCAGAAAAGTTCTGAGTAAGGGCCCAGAAGTGATTTCATCAGCAGAAGACCCTGCCCTGATAAGAGAATGGTCAAGAGGTGTCACCACAGGGCAGGGGTCACTCCCCTCCCTGTTATCTCAACAGGCTGCAGCTGTAAAGATCACCAAAAAGAAGAAAGGAAGACCAGGGCCAGCAGTCTTGCCTAGGATTGAGCAAAAAGATCCCACCAGAATAAACCTTGTCTCCAAAAGGAAGACAAAAAAAGCCCAATCCAAAAGCCAGGTCATGTCCTGGGCTCCTCTGGAGAGGCTGATGATATCACGAAGGCTTAGCAGACAGCACCCCTGTGCCCCATGTCACACACAATGACACCCCACACTGGCCCACTCTGACACCAGGTGTGGCACCTTCGGGGAGGGAAAGCCTTGACATGAGTGTGAAACTGGGTGGGTTTAAGGAACATCTTCCCCTTCCACGAGGTCTAGAAGCGATTTTGTGCTACAGCAGTTTCTACATCTAGAGGTTTGCTGTCTGGTCCTCATGACTTGTCCTATGTTGTTTTTAGGTGGCAGATCACACCAGGACTTAGGGCTGGACTCCTGGACCCCAAAGGAGCTGATACTATCATCCTGACTTGACCCTCCCACCCCACCTTGCTGAGTCATCAAGAGTCTTTTGTCTGCTCCTCCTGCTGTTCTCTTGCCTCAAGCCTTGTTCTTTAGCCTTCCTCTATCATTTCTCCACAGCTCCAAGCCCATCCTTCCATTCAGAACAAAAGGCCCCTCTCCCTCCCAGGCAGTGTCCTAATAGACTGGGAGGAAGACCTGGGCTCTATCAGCACATGCCATCTTTACAACCCCTCTCCTGCCATTGTCCTGCACTCCCACCCACCCACCTTCACCCCTCAGGCCTCGGCTCACCCCCACTAAAGGTATTTTGCAGTCTCCTAAGAGCAGACTGCTCAGGGCCCTGCTGGCACCCCACTGGGAGCCACCACCTAGGAGACTGTGAGACTCTGTGACAGGAAAAACAGTTTGGGTTGCTTTTCTGCACAGATCAGAAAGACAGGTCTAATGAGACATCTTAGAAGAAGTTATACCCTCCAGTCCCAGCCCTTCCCCTGCTGTGATAGCCTCTTTGGCTCCAGCCTGCTCTGAAAACACAAGAGGCAGTGACAGAAACTGCAATGCAGGAAAGTCAGCTTAAACAGCCCAGGATCCCAGCATGGTGGGGTTGGAAGGGACCTCTGGAGATGATCTTGGCCAATCCCTCTGCTCCAGGCAGGTCACCCAGGATGGCATTCAGGCAGAACTGGAATCTCTCCAGAGCAGGAGACTCCACCACCTCTCTGTGCAGCCTGCTCCAGGACTCTGGATATCAGAAAATACCACAAAATACATTTTCACTCTAGGGATGGTCACGACCAGCACAAGTTCCCCAGAGAGGGTGTGGAGCCTCCATCCACAGAGACAGTCAAAACTCAACTGGACAAAGCCCTGGAGAACCAGCTCTGGGTGACTTTGCTTGAGTAGGGATTGAGAGGACGATGTCCAAAGGTCCCTGGCAGCCTCAGTGACTCTAACATCCAAGTATTTTATTCCACATATTTCCTCTCTCATGGGAGATTCTCTCCAATGAAAATTCTGTTGGTTTAATTTTGGGCTCTCTCCATTTTCTTCTCCAAGGTCCCACCATCTTTAACGACGCTGAAACGCCGTGTTAAGGCCCCCGCGGCCAGTTGCCCCCAGTAGCTCAGAGCCTCACAGCAAGAACCAGATTAGACTGTGGTTTAATTATAACAATAGTCATTTACATAACTCGCTTGTCTAAACACTGGATCGGGAGCCAAATAAAAGTCTTTATATTTAGGGAATAAGAACCGTTTACATATTTCATTAATGTAAACAAGGACTTGGTTTAACTTCCTTGCTCAGGGTTCCTCCCCTAACACTCTGCTTTGCAATTATAAAACCATGCCGAGAATAACTTCATAAATTTGAACAAAGGCATCATTAAAGAGTTTTGCATGGAATTTATCCAGAAATTGCCATTGGCCCTGAAGGGCTGAGCAAAAGGAAGGGGAACCAAGATGTCTTGCAAAGCTACAGAGTAGCAACCGGTTGAGCGAGCAGAAAAGGGCAGAGGAACCAAAGTGTTCCATCTCTAACCACCAAACAACAGAGCCTGACAAAGCTACGGGAGCCAACAACCACTTCCACTGTCACCAGGGTCCTGTGAGGGGTTTTATATTCCAAGTCTACACTGTACAGTCAGATGTTATGTACTACACAGGGAACTGCTGGTGACTGCTCCACGTTTAACGTGTAATATCCACAAATGCATGTGAAAATTCACACACGGAATCATGGCATTCTTTTGGTTGGAAAAGATCTTTCAGATCATGGAGTCCAACCGTTCCCCAGCACTGCCAGGTCCCCACTGACCCATGTCCCTCAGCACCACATCTCCACGGCTTGGAAGCCCCTCCACGGATGGGGACTACACCACTGACCCGCGC
>NW_008590391.1:2761-10088 GCF_000691845.1 Merops nubicus | reverse complement strand
AGCGCCAGCCTCTTGTCAGGGAGCTGTGGAGAGCCAGAAGGTCTCCCCTGAGCCTCCACAGCTCCAGGCTCAGCACCCCCAACTCCCTCAGCTGCTCCTCACCACACTTGGGCTCTAGACCCTTCCCCAGCAGCTTCGTTGCCCTTCTCTGGCCACGCTCCAGCCCCTCCAGGTCCTTCTGGGAGGGAGGGGCCCAAAACTGAACCCAGGATTCGAGGGGCAGCCTCCCCAGTGCCCAATCCAGGGGGACGATCATCTCTCTAGTCTTGTGCTTCTGTGGCCCAGATCCCCAGTTCCTCACCTGAGCACAAATAACCCAACCCAGGAGTCTTAACAGAAAACCTTCAGCTGCTACAAATGTGTGAGCAGGAGTTCAAAGAAACACTTTTTTCTTTAATCAAACAGCTTCTGGGTGCAAACCCACCCCTGTACCTAACTCCAATTAAACAGTCTAGAAAAAATGTAAATACAACCAGAGATTAGAACATTTGATCTCTGTTAAACTCTTAAATCAGGTACTAACACCCACGGGTGACTCTGCTGGAAGGTACAACTAAAAATTTTCACAAACCATCTAAGAACAGCGTTCAGAGAAACAGGTCATGCAGAATTCACTGGGCCAAAGGTGCCTCCTCCATCCTGATGGCAGCTACTGGTTCCTGGAAATCCCCTCATCTCTGAGGAGCAGAGCACAAAGCAGAGGAGATGCAGGAGAAAGTGCTCAGTGATCCATCAAAGCTCCTGGCACTATAGACACTGTGTCACCACCATCAGCCTATGACAGGAAGGAATTAAGCAGCAAAGTAACACCATTGTACAGCAGCCCGCTCTTACTCAATTAAAAATTCAAGATCTCATCCACAAATGGGCTTCTCTCCTTGGCACAAACTCAACATTTATTTACTACAATGAATTCCCTCATAACTGATTGCAATTAGCTGCCTTCATTTTCTCCATGCAACAATTTATTTGATTTAGTACCAGCAAAGCTTCATCCTATTCCATCTAAACATCAGCATTCATCCCTGGAGCAGCAGCAAAGCCCTTTTTAACCCCTGCTTCCACCCAGTCCCCTCCACCACGAACCTCTGCTGTCCCATCTTCCTCTTCAAATGCTCTGCCCGCTAAAAAATACCCTCACACCCCAAACTCAGACACCTCCCAACAAAATAAACTTACTTCCCCGCTGCTGGCGTGGGAAGCGGCCACCATCAATCAGCCCGTTCCCACACGCTGAGCCCGTGTCTCCTGTCCCAACAGTGCTCACATCTTCTGCCCATCCTGTCTCCACTCTGTTAACAATAAATAAGAGCATGGACAGCAGGTTGAGGGAGGTTCTCCTGCCCCTCAGCTCTGCCTCAGTGAGGCCACCTCAGAAGTCCTGGGTCCAGTGCTGGGCTCCCCAGTTCCAGAGAGACCAGGAGCTACTGGAGAGAGTCCAGTGGAGGCTGCAAAGCTGCTGAGGGGCCTGGAGCATCTCTGTGCCAGGACAGGCTGAGAGCCCTGGGGCTGCTGAGCTGCAGAAGAGAAGCCTCAGAGGGGATCTGATCAATGCTGAGCAAGAGCTAAAGGGCCCCGGGGGCAAGAGGCTGGGGCCAGACTCTTGTCAGTGGTGCCCAGTGACAGGACAAGTGGCAGCAGGCACCAACTGGAACCCAGGAGGGTCCACCTGAGCAGGAGGAGAAACTTCTTTGGTGGGAGGGTGGCCGAGCCTGGAGCAGGCTGCCCAGAGAGGCTATGGAGTCTCCTGCTCTGGAGAGATTCCAAACCCACCTGGCTGTGACCCTGGGCACCCGGCTGTGGTTGCCCTGCTGGAGCAGGGGGGTTGGAGGAGATGATCTCCAGAGGTCCCTTCCCACCTCACCATGCTGGGATTCTGTGATCTCCTGCCCACACCACCAATGGAGAACTGGGGTATGATTCTGACCTCCCCATTGCTCTCAAATCTCTCCAGACCAGATCTCAACAACCTTCCTTGGGTGCTCCAGGCTCAGAAGTGCCCATTTCATGTACTTCCTTCACAAGAAATTTTTGTTTGCTTTCTTCAGGCTCAAGGACAGTGAAATATTTCTATTGGGCTGTCTAAACAAGATAAAGTTGTCTTAGTACCACCCTGAACAGCAAAGCAGTTTTCCCTGAATTCAGCCAGAAATCACCACATCTGGTCCTTCTGCCAGATAAGCAGCAAAAGCCAAAGCATCCCATGGGCAACAAAAAGTTCTAATGAGCTTAAATAACTGGAGATTGAGTTTCTTCATAATAATAAACCAAGTAATCCAACTGCTTACATGTTCCCTCTCCTCTGTGCCAAATGACATCGATAATTAAACTGTACCAAGCAGTGATGGCCACCTGGATTGGATTTTAAGGATGCCCTTCAAACAGCACCACTGTCCCTCCCCAGCTGATGTTCTTTAGAAGCAACTTCCCTCAAGACAAGTCACTAATTAATTTGAATCTGCTGATACCGGGGAAATCTGAAAATTGCAACAATTCAGATAACTGTAGATGGACAGATCTGATACCTACAAACCACTCAGATGCCAGCACCTAACAACACCAGTCACTTGCCAAGGAGCCACAGATTAGCTTGGGGGGGAAGGGACCTTCCAAAGTCATTAACTCCAACCCCCCTGCAGGGAGCAGGGACATCTGCAACTAGAGCAGGTTGCTCAGAGCCCCGGCCAACCTCCCCTGGAATGGTTCCAGGGATGGGGCAGCGACCACCTCTCGGGGAAACCTGGGCCAGGGGCTCATCACCCTCAGGGTCAAACATTTCATCCTTCTCTCCAGTCTCAATCTCCCTCTTTTAGTTTCAAACCATCCCCTCTTGTCCTGTCCCAACAGACCCCGCTCAAAAGTCCCTCCCCACCTTTCTGAGAGGCCCCTGGAAGTCCTGGCAGTCCACCAAAAGATCTCCCCAGCTGGAGCCTTCTCCTCTGCAGGCTGCCCAAGCCCAACTCTCTCCTGCTGGGCTCCCAGCAGAGGGGTTCTAGCCCTCAGATCACATCCCCAGTTCATGGGCTACCTTCAAACTGTCCTGTGGCCAGCCCACTGCAAGCGAAGCCCAGAGGGGAGCAGCAGGGAGGACAATGACATCTGTGGTGTTGGGTGGATGGGCTGATGCTCACAGCCCAGGCTGGGGAGGGGAGCAGCTGTGCAGCACCATGCACCCTCTGAAACCCACCCTTAACACCCTCCAGGGCCTGGAGCACCCCCAGGCTGTGCAGATTCCCAAGCACACACATGGGAATGATTTAAGAAATACAGATGGAAAGTCTAGAAACCAATTTTTGGTCCCATCTGAAAACTCTCCACTGGAGCAGCCCCATGGACTATAGGAAAATTGAAAATATTTTAGTGGTAAGTAGTCCTTCTAAGACAGGTCTCTCAGATGCCTCAGCAGTGGAAATGTCTCAGGCAAGAATGACTCACTTGGCCATTATTCGGCTTCCTGACTTGAAGTAATTTTTCTTTCTCTTAAAAAATTAATAATTATTAGCGTTGCATCATGACGAGGTGCTTTTCAGAGGTCACGGAAAGCTCTCGGTAATGCTGGGAGACATCAGTACCCAGCAGGGTCACAGCCAGACTGGGGACTTCAGCTATGGGATGCTCCACACCTTCATCAACACAGGCAGGAACCCAGCTGGATTCTGCAGAGTGACAACCCACCATGGCTGGAGAAGAGCCAAGAAGTTAACCCTGACATGCACCTCACTGGGGAGCACCTGCCATCTGTGTTCTTGGGCGTGACAGAGGCTGGGGCTTGGGCCAGCACGAGCAGGGCAGGGATCGTCCCCCTGCACTGGGCACTGGGGAGGCTGCCCCTCGAATCCTGGGGTCAGGTTTGGGCCCCTCCCTCCCAGAAGGACCTGGAGGGGCTGGACATCGACCAGAGAAGGGCAATGAAGCTGCTGGGGAAGGGTCTAGAGCCCAAGTGTGGTGAGGAGCAGTTGAGGGAGCTGGGGGTGCTGAGCCTGGAGCTGTGGAGGCTCAGGGGAGACCTTCTGGCTCTCCACAGCTCCCTGACAGGAGCTTGGCGCTAGGTGGGGGTTGGGCTCTTCTCCCAAGGAACAAGGGACAGGACAAGAGGAAACAGCCTACGGTTGCCCCAGGGGAGGCTGAGGTTGTCCCTGAGGAAGAATTTGTTGCCCTTGAGGGTTGTCCAGGTCTGTGCCAGGCTGCCCAGGGCAGTGGTGGAGTCCCCACCCCGGGAGGGGTTTCCAAGCCATGGAGATGTGGTGCTGAGGGCCACGGGTCAGTGAAGACCTAGCAGTGCTGGGGAACGGTTGGACTTGATGACCTTGATGGTCTTTTCCAACCAAAACAATTCCATGTTTCTACCATGATTCTATGACATCTACTCTGCCTACCATTACAACTCAGTGCCTGGGCACAGTGGGGTGCAGCTGGAGCTGTGCAGGAGGACAATGGTCCCTGCACCTGAGGGCATCGGGAGCTGGCTGCCCTTGCAGCACCCACTCCTGTTCTCCAGCACCCAGGATCAACAATCCTGCTCCAGAAAGAAACCAGGAGATCATTACACGGCACAAAGCAGCCTTGGAGATATTTTCAAAGACAAAAACTCAGTGAGGGGTGGGAAGAAATCAATGCCAACCTGAAGAGCCATGAGTCAGCCCCAGCCCACGGCCCGCAGCGCTGAATGCTGCTGTGCATGGAGATCCAAACCCCACCACTGGTATTTTTTAAAGGAAAGAAAAATTGCTAAAAGTCAGGAAACCACATAATGGCTGAGTGAGTCACCCTTGCCTGAAAAATATGGGACACCAAAGAAAGCTAAGAAGAAATCAAAGAAAATCCCACAATTTTTCTGCTGTTACATCTCATCATCCTTGACCGGCCTGAGCCATTACTGCAGCGGTGTTTGCCCACAGCCAGGATCTCCCAGGAGTCCCCAGCTCTGGGCCATGACAGGCTGCAAAACATACTGGGAGCAAGAAGAGCTCAAGATACATCATTTCATGGAATTGTTTGGGTTGGAAGAGACTTTTAAGACAGAGTTCAACAGTTCCCCCAGCACTGCCAGGTCCCCACTGACCCATGTCCCTCAGCACCACATCTCCAGGGCTTGAAAACCCTTCCAGGGATGGGGACTCCACCACTGCCCTGGGCAGCTAGTTTTAATGTTTTTCTCCAGAGTCTTTCTTGTCTCCATGTCCCTTCATGCCTCTTAGTTGTATGGAAAGGACAAGAGCAGTAGGAGGTAGATGTGTGAAGATACAAGGGAGCTACACACCCTTCAATATTCAAATAATAAAATTATCCAAGTATTAGGAACAGAGGTACCTGCGAGACAACAACATGCTCTTTGTGCTTATGTTTGCTGCTGTTTGCAGCTGATTTTCCTTGCTAGACTCATGCATGTCTACAAGGAGTGAACGTCATCTCCTGTGAACACAATTAGACCATATCAAAGGCCTCCAAATTTTGCAGATAACTTTTTGAAGCAGTCTTAATATTGTTAGCATTTTAAAAACCCAACCAACCCAAGAAGAAAGCCCAAACATCACCACTACTGTAGCTTTACACTGAAAATTGTTGGGTAAAATGCATTTTAAAGCTGATTGTACCATTTTGCACTTCAAAGCTGGCTGAAGTATTTCGTCAGGCTGCGTCACCACAGCAGTGACATAAATCAGGAGACAATGATCGGCCCTGAAGTCCTTTGAAGGAGAAGGAAATTGCATTAGGAGGGTGAGGGGTAGGAGAAGCCTGTTCAGTCACAGGAATTCTGCAAGTCCTTCCGTCACACTCTTATTTTGACTTTTTGGTGGTAGCTGGAGTAGCACTGACTTGTGTTTAGGTGGTCGTTGCCCCATCCCTGGAACCATTCCAGGGGAGGTTGGCCGGGGCTCTGAGCAACCTGCTCTAGTTGCAGATGTCCCTGCTCCCTGCAGGGGGGTTGGACCGGATGACCTTGAAAGGCCCCTTCCCACCCAAACCATTCCACGATTCTAATTTGCACTGAGCTCTTTGCCCGTGGAACTGTGCTGCTGCCTGAAAGCCAGGATGGGGGGGAGGGGGTGTGAAGGGTAAGGGGGACAAGAGGGACAGCACCATACACTCATGAGACTCAAAGCTGGGAACTGCTCTGGCTCCATTTACCCTGACCGCAGCTCTCTCCTGGAGGCAAACCTCAGGATCAAAGGAGATACAACACTTCAAAGAACCTAGAAAATTAAGGAGTGTTTAAATAAGTCTGAAGTATTCTGCAGGCTAGGAAGGAACAGGCCAATGCTGCAGCTGGGTCTCTAAGAGTCAAGAACACGCCAGATCAGCTTGAAGCTGAGCTCTCCATCTTCAGAGATGCATGACAGATGTGGTGCTGAGGGACGTGGGTCACTGGGGACCTGGCAGTGCTGGGGGAACAGTTGGACTCCATGACCTTACAAGTTGTTTTCAACCAAAATGATTCTATGAAGGGGGAACCCGAGGATGACAGGAACACATGGGCCACCCATGGTCTTGGTAGACAGTGGAGGAGAAAGCCAACCACAGAGTTGGAAGGGGACAAGGGTGGAGAGAGGAAAGAGGAAGAGGAAGCAGCTTGTGAACAAAAGGACAAATCTGCAGAAAACCCAAGTTTCATTACTCTTGGTGCTCACGGGCTCATTTGGTTCTACATGAGCAATGGTGACAGTCAGGAACATCGGTCTGAGAACGAAATCCTGGACTGGCTGAGGGGCTCTTAGCAATGCAGTTCTACCAGAGTTCATATTTAAATGTCAAACAGTAATGAAAGGAGCCAGGGATAAAGGGAAGTGAAGGAGAAAGTGACACCACCACACACTGCTCGAGCAAGGAAGGAGCACTTTGGGTCACGTCAGCTCAGAGGCCACTTCCCCAGGACTCGCCCACAGGAAGCAACTCAGGGTAGGAGGAAGGCAACTGCCAGCCTGGCCTGGGACCAGCAAAGATCCACTGCCAGGAAACACCACGCTGGGGACCAGCCAGGAACAGGGAGGGCTCCGGAGGTGCTGCCCTGTCCCTGGGGGCACCCGAGTGGCTGACCCTCCCGAGCTGTGCTGCCTTTCAGAGAGATCTCATGAACTTCAACCAGGGCAAGAGGAGGGCCCTGCCTCTGGGGAATAATAACGCCCTGCACCAGGACAGGGGAAGGGTCAACTCCTTGGAAGCAGCTCCAAGGAGGAGGACCTGGAATTGCTGGGAGACAAGTTGCCCACGAGCCAGTAACGGGCCCTCATGGCCAAGAAGGTAAATGGTCTCCTGGGCTGCACTCAGAAGAGTGTGGCCACCAGGTCAAGGGAGGCTCTCCTGCCCCTCAGCTCTGCCCCAGTCAGGG
>NW_008590391.1:0-2654 GCF_000691845.1 Merops nubicus | reverse complement strand
AGCCCTGGGGCTGGTGAGCTGCAGAAGAGAAGCCTCAGAGGGGATCTGATCAATGCTGGGCAAGAGCTAAAGGGCCCCCAGGGGACAAGAGGCTGGGGCCAGACTCTTGTCAGTGGTGCCCAGTGACAGGACAAGGGGCAACAGGCACCAACTGGAACCCAGGAGGTTCCACCTGAGCAGGAGGAGAAACTTCTTTGGTGTGAGGGTGGCCAAGTCAGGTACTGTTGGAAGGGTCCCAGGGTGGGACACAACACAAGGAGATGACTGTGCTACTGCCACCACCTCTAAGGAACCAAACCAGACAACTGAAGTCCATCCATCTGTCTGTCCTGATCAAGCATCCACACAGACTTCAGCTGGCTGTTCTGAGCAGACCTCAGTGGCATCACCAGCGCCCTACTCAGAGTCCCAGCACCGGCATCACACCCAGCCCTCCCTTGGCTCCAGGACTGGGCAAGACCAACAGCTTCTGCTGAGCTCCAAAGTGCTTCTACCAAGCACCAAACTCCTTCTGCCCAGCTCCACACTCCTCCTTCTGAGCTCCAAACTCCTCCTGTCCAGCTCCAAATTCTTTCTCCTGAGCTCCAAACTGCCGGGGATGTGGGAGCACACGCTGCCAAAACCAGGAGGGATGAAGAAAATGCCTTTCAGCAATGACAAGCTGTTATTCCATCGGCTCAGCATCTTTTCAAACCTCTCCCTTAGCTGGAGAAACCACCAAGGGGCACATTCCCAAGCCTGGCTCCTCAGCAGATCTGAGGCCAGCAGGGCCATTAGTGCTTTCCAGAACACCAGCAATTCCAGAGGAGCCATAAACCACTCCTGCTCCTTTCCCTGAAAACACTATCAAAAACTTTCAAAGCTACTTGCAATAGTAAAATGGATACGAAAAGAAAGCTGATAACTCATGGGACAACGTGGTTGTCCTCTTCAACAGGCAGGGAAGAGTTTGACCAGGATGCAGCCTGTTCATGTTCAGCGTTTCAAAGCCACGGTGTTGTGTCAGTAAGAAAACAAAGAGATCAGAAAATGCCAAGAGACACCTGACTCAAAGACTGCAGCATGTTTCATGAAGATGGCTTAAAAACTCCGAGGATTGAGTGTGTCCCCCCACTATCACCATCTCAGACAATCTCAGAGAACCAGAAAAGGGTTTAAGTGTGTTTTGCACTAAGCTTCATGTGTTCGGAAAGCCCTCGCTGGGCACGAGAGGAAGCAGCTCGGTGCTGTCCCTCCCAGCAGGGAGACCTGCACCAGCCAGGGGCCTGCAGAGCCCAGGAGAGCAGAGGGCAGGTCATGGCCTCAGCGAGGCTGCGCCTCTCCAGGTCACCTTAAAATCATAGAAACATTAGGCTGGAAAAGACTTTGAGATCATGGAGTCCAACCATTGAGCCAGCACTGCCAGGTCCCCACTGACCCATGTCCCTCAGCACCACATCTCCATGGCTTGGAAACCCCTCCAGGGATGGGGACTCCACCACTGCCCTGGGCAGCCTGGGACAGCCCTGGACAACCCTCCAGGGCAACAAATTCTTCCTCAGGGACAACCTCAACCTCCCCTGGGGCAACCTGAGGCTCTTTCCTCTTGTCCTGTCCCTTGTTCCTTGGGAGCAGAGTCTGACCCCCACCTGGTGCCAGCCTCTTGTCAGGGAGCTGTGGAGAGCCAGAAGGTCTCCCCTGAGCCTCCTTTGCTCCAGGCTCAGCACCCCCAGCTCCCTCAGCTGCTCCTCCCCACACTTCAGCTCTAGACCCTTCCCCAGCAGCTTCGTTGCCCTTCTCTGGCCACGCCTCCAGCCCCTCAAGGGCCTTCTGGGAGGGAGGGACCCAAAAACACTGGTATGTGTTAGATGTGCTACTTAATCCTGCACAATGGTTAACTGAATCAGAATCCCCTGCACTCCCAGGAAGCTTTCAGGACAGAAAGGACATGATCCGCCTCTCTTGGCTATTTCCAAGTGCCAAGGGTGCAAAGTGCCATTCAAAGCCACCCTGGGCACTGAGCCAAAGGACCACAGTTGATTTTGACCCTGTTTGTCATTACTTCAGCTGAACAAACAGTATCTTTGCCAGAACTATTGACTGGGTAAGAAACCCCACAGAGCTGCAATGAGGAGGGTAAATCATGGATGACTTGGGAAGGGAACAGGAGAGCCTGGATTTGAGGAATGCCCCAGCCTTGGTCCCTGGCACAGGTGATTTGGGTGTGCCCCCAAGCCACGGTGGGGCCTTGGGTGTGCAGGGCAAAAAAACAAATTAAGTAGACCTGTTCTCTGGCTCTCCATAAATCCTCCATGTAGTTGGGTTTACAGCCTAGGTAGGAAGGCACGGGACCTTTCCATCGCTAAGCACCAACCAGGAACGATTCCCAGCAGAACTTTATATTTCGCTTGGGAGTAAGGAAACTATTTGCCCTGCCCACGTGTGAGGGTGCTTACAGCTGGCAGGGCACTGCAGCAGAAACCAGAAATGGAAGAGGTGGCTGTGCCCATGGAGGCCACGGCTCACTGCTATGGTGGGATGACCCAGCTCCTCTCCAGCATCTGCAATCTGTGTCTTCCTGGTCACCTCAGCAGCCCCAACAACTACTGAGGACTGGATGCAATTTAATGGGAATCACAGAATCGCTGGGGTTAGAAGAGACCTTTCAGATCAAG
>NW_008590390.1:0-215 GCF_000691845.1 Merops nubicus | reverse complement strand
ATCGCCGTGGGGACTGAGAACCTGCTCCCTGATCTGTAGCTCCTGTTTAATGTTATATATTGAAAAGTTTGCTCCTTTTAGATGTTTTTATATAATTTGTTAAATGTTATTTATTAAAGTTTGTCTCTTTAGACGTTTTTGTACAATCTCTTAAGTCATATATGGATAAAGTTTCACTAGGTGTTTTGATATACTTTGTTAAATGTTATAGATTA
>NW_008590389.1:15822-19919 GCF_000691845.1 Merops nubicus | reverse complement strand
CCAGCTCTCTCAGTACCCGTGGGTGTTAATGTAAATGTAACATGTACTTTGGGTTAATAATCAGATCATCTGAAATTAAATGGCTACAATAGAGACCCAGCCTAGCTGACATAGGCCAGCATAAGAATCCTATCCTCTCCTGATTCCTGTCAGACCTTTGGTTTGCTCTTCAGGCCTGGTGTCTTCTCTCTCAAGAGCTTAGTAAAAAGACATTGCAGGAAAAGACAAGGAGCTCCCTGGGAGGTACTGTCCCAACATGTTGGGCCCATCCTGGTGCCAGCACTGCCTTCCCAGCAGTACTGGGAATCTGCCACCTTGGGCAGCACTGCTCTGCCCTGAGTGCTCTCAACAAACTAATCCTACAGTTAACAAATGGACAGATTACCCCATGCTTCCTTGCCACTGCTAAAACCAATCCAAATCTGGTTGCCTGCTGTTTTAGTCTCAGAGTTTTTTTTTATAGGGTGAGTGCTTTCTGTCCAGGAAACCTTTAGCTGGCAGTGACTAACTCAGAGCAGATGAACATTCTAGCAAAAATGATGGGAACAAGTTATTTTATATTAATTATAGAAACCAGTAGTATTACTGTGATTAGTGATGGGACATCCTGAAATACAATCAAATATAATAACATATTGCTCATTCTTTGCACAGCCAGTATGACTCTTGGCATCACTTAAACAATATTTCTGGCAATAAGCAGTGCCAGGAGGTTACGGATGGTTAAATACCTTTCATGAACAGAGGATCTTCTCGGATAATGACAATAACGAACTGATTTCTGTGTTGAACAAATTCAATAAAACTGATTAAATACAGAATGCCAGACTGTTTTCTGCTTTACAACTGGGCAATGTTTTAGCAGTGCCAAATGCATTTTGTTTTCCCATGTTACAAAATGACATGAAATCTGCTACTAATTTTGTTAAAAAGAAAAGTGCTCTAAATAAAAAACAGTGTGCTTTTCCTTGAGCTGTTTCTGCCTTGTAACCTCAGGAAAGTATTTTTATGAAGTGAAAAATATGTTTTTAGCTTGTGTTTAAAATATCTCTTTCTGTTTTGGTTTTTGTCTTGGGGAGGTTGCAAACTACAACCAATACTTTGTCTGGATAAATAAATTTGTAGCACACAGATTGATCAGCAGCAGTGTCTGGGATTGTTCCTTTATAAAAGAGAGGCATAAAAGACAAGGGTGTAATTACTGTACATAATTACAGAGTTGAGCCCAAACTACCCATCCAGGTTCTCCAGATTCTTGTGTACATGTGCTTAGTGCTGTTTGATTCTGGTTTGATTTGAATCTGAGAATATTTTTCCTGCAATAATTCTTGATGTCCTCTTGGCTTCCCCTTTCCTTCTTCATACATGTTCTTGCCTCATGTATGGGTGTGGTAAATGAAGCAGGGTATGTGTTTAACTGGAATTATTCTACATTTATCAGTTCATGGTTTTATTGTCATGATAACATGCAATAAAAGATGCTATTAGGGTAAACTATAGCTTTATAAGGTTCAGAAATTATATTTTCAGTAAACAGAATTAAAACCCTCAGAAACCCATTGAAAAAATTAAAAGAATCCCTTATTTTCTCTAAAGGGAAAACATCGACAAACTTCTCTTTCTATCCTACTCTCACCCATGCCTTGATTTATTACACCATTTCCTTCCTACTTACTACAGGATTAGGGTGAAAGACCTCAGGTGTGTAAGCCCCAATTTGTATGAGAGTTTTGTTAAACTGGTGATTTGAATGTGAAATTCCATCTCCATTTTAATGCCATTGGCACCAGTGAAATTTAATTAATTTTTTGTTCGTTGGATTTTACTAAGGACAAGTTTTGCTCCTGAATTTTACTGCAGAAACAGACAACATCAGAAAGGCTTCAAAGACCATAATGAACAGACAGACTAAAGAGAAAAACAAATTCTGAAGAGTTCAATAAAATGATCAGATAGAGAAGAACAGTCAGGGAATCAATTAATAATAATTACAGCATTATTTAATTATCAACTTTTATCATTAAATGTCATCATTCGCCTCATATCTTTAATTAAAAATTTTGGTTTTCTCTTTTACACTCTCACACGCATGTGATTAACTAGTCTAAGAAAATTATCATTATTTGCTTTATCTCATAAGGATGTGGCATTGTTTTGTGTTTGAATATTTAAGCAGTATCTTTTAAAGAACCAAAACTTGTTAAATACTTATTTCCTCTCTGTCACCTCTCAACATGAACCATAGGAGAGTCATTCTTTATAACTAAGTTGCAGGAGTGGTGTATAAGCCAACAGCACCATAAGAAGTTAGCTGAGTGTGCATGTGGTATTTCACCCAAGTCAAGTCAAATTTTCTTGGTCTGCTTATTCCATTCTTTCCATTCTGCAGTTAACATGCTGATTCCTCACCCTTTTTTTAAGGCTTTTGTGCAGAAAAGGAGGGAACTATTAACATACTTTTGAAGTGAAGCTGTGGTTCCTCTGTTTTGCCCTGCGTGGGGGTGACAGAGTGTGATCCAAACAAGCCTGCACACACCCATTCTTCCAGAAGTCGTGGTTATAATTTCCAAAAAGAGACATATCAGGAGACTGGTGATTCCCTTGCCAAAATGACATTTCATTGTTAAAAGGAACAGCAGAAAAGCTTGCTCTAGGATAATCTTACAATCTGTTTGATATAATGGAGCGTATTTTTTCTTTTGCTACTGAAGTATGCAATGAGAAACATTTTCAGAGTAACAGTGTCACCAGAATTCTTAGGAGATTATAACAGAATCACTTTGGTTGGATTTTTTTTCTCTTCCTTTTTTTTTTTTTTTTCTGTAAACAATGAATCTGCCTGTTGAGAAAAATCTTGTTAAAATAGTTAAGGAAAGACTTCATATAGTCTATTTCTTTTTTTTCTCTCTCTGGAGAGGGAAGGAAACATTTTCTTTGATGAAACAATGCATCTCATTTGACCAGAGCTGTGAAATCAGGTAACAGTCCGTGGTTGTTTTTAATACATGTGTTATTTAATTTAGCTTTGCAGAATCTGAATCCATATGAGAAATTCTGGCAAAGACAAAGCTTGGCCCAGCACCTAGTGCAGTCACCACCCAGGTCTTTTGTCTTCAGGAGGTGGTGGCACAGAGATATTACCTGGTGCTCATGTGATGGGGAAGTAAAAAACCCTGTATTTCTCCCGCTGCAGGTTATGGGAAGGGAAGCCACTGACTGTCCTGTTCCTGTGATGTGACCCTTTATAGGAACAGAAACCCTAATCAATAACACGAGAGACATGAGGCTGAGCCCAACCTCCTGCTCCAGTGCCTGCAGGGACCCTGGGCAGAGCACGTACACTGAGAAGCAGGTCTATCCTAATGTGGGCCATAAGTGAGAGTGCCTGGGGGGGGAGGGGGAAATAAGCCCAAAATAAACTTCCCTTCTTTGTCCAGAGATTGCTGTAATATTGTACCTAGCGTTAAGTACTCAATCAAAGCTGAAATCTCCATGCCAGGACTCACAGATCTAAGTGGTCTGAGGAAATAACATGATTTCCTCAAGTGTGTGGAGGTGTTTGCACTCGGTGGAAGAAAACGGAGGCAATCCTCTGTTAGTGTTAAATTAATCTGAGGAAGAGAGGAAAAAATGTACTGTTTAGAAAAGAGTGTTCTGCACCTATTTTTTTTTATTTTTAAGTTATGTTCTGAATCTATGCGGAATTTAGGACTTATTTAAGACCCTCTTCGGCATGTTTGTGTCCAAGGGACATTCTCTCAACATTAATGGCAGTAAGTTTCTGGGTTTCAACTGTAAAATTAAAGTCAGTGGAACTGTGCAGGCATTTAAATTTAGACACCTGTTTAAGTATTTGCAGGACAGAATTTTAAAGTGTATATATGGGTTATGATGATGTAAACAAATAGATTTTATTGCTAGCATAAAGCAATATTTCGTTGCCCTATATGTTTCCTTCTGCCAACACAAGAGAGCAATGTGTAAAGCTGTTATTTGAAAGAAGTTAAGTGATGAAGAGCAAAATATGAACCGAGTAATAACTAACTTCACTCAGGCAATAAAGAGCCTGCCATTCTTCCCTCCTGTCCTTTTAAAAG
>NW_008590389.1:10809-15791 GCF_000691845.1 Merops nubicus | reverse complement strand
TTTCAGCAGTAAAAACAGTGCTAGGTTTCAGGTTTTGTTGTTTAGCATTTGTTTTTGAAGACTCTCATTGAGACCCTTACCTGCCTGCCATGGAAGGGAAAAAAAAAAAAAAAAAACACAAAAATACATTATTCTTTACATTTTTTGTGATGTTCAGACAAGTGTCAAAGGGGAAATTCAGTGCACACAAAACCTGAGCAAGCACACGGGTATGTAAAGTTACTGTGTCACAGCAAAGGTCAAAATCCCCTTGTTTGTGGGTCTGAGAAGGAAAAATTACAAATAGGCTCTTGGTAAAGGGAAGGTAAGTAAACATCACAGCAGCTGGAATAAAATATTCTCTTTTTTTGTTGTTAGAATAAACTTTGTACATGGATATGGTCTTGACCTCTGAAATCTGCAGTAGTCCCCTTTGGGAAGCAGATTTTAATGCCGTGAGTATTTTAGGATTTGGCAACATCTGTCAGTCTGAACTTTGACAAGAAGTATTTATTCTTTTTCTATTTATTATTAATAGCACTGTAACCTCACAAAGATTTTAGAAACCATATAATGGCTTTCCTGTTTGATTCCTGTGTACTGTTTAGCTGGTGGTCTATATATATATATATGCAAACTTGTCTGTATCTCCACACAGAACTGCAGAGCTGGTTGTCAGCTGAAGAAGAATCTCATCAGTTTTTGTACTGCTGCCTTCCCGTGATGGGAAGCAGAGAAAGCGCGAGGAGAGCTGTCAGTTTGTTTGCAGCTCTGAGAGTTTCTGGGCACAACATTGCCTTGGCATCTCCTTCAGAAATCTGCCAGGGAAATCATAGCTGGTGCAGCAGCAGCAGCGGAGGGAAGACTGGTAACTGTGGTGCCCAGCTTGGGGGGGGGGGGAAGATGGAGCAGAGTAAAGAGAAGACAGGACAGTAAAGTCCCCTTGAAATGCTTCCCCCAGCCTTATGTGCAGGTAATAGAACAAATTGCATGTAGGAGGTGAGCTCTAGGAGCAGTTCTAGCCCCAGCCATAACTGATTGCAATCACTTAAATGGAGTAAGGAGAGTAGATAACACACTACAGCTCTGTTATATTCTTTTTTTTTTTCTTTCATTTCCCCATTGCATGCTCAGGGGTTACACAGATTAGTCTAGTATCACTTACAAGCCCCTGAAGAGAGGCAGCTGATAGGAATGAAGCCCATCAGTTCGATTTCCCTGTCTGGAGGCACCACTTCCAGCAGACACACACACCCCTGCTGGGATGGGGATCGTGAGCCTCCTATGCAGACATGTGTTTCCCATCTCGTGCCTGGCTGGTCACAGGCTCTGAAGATGCTGCTCTGAGAAGCCAAAGTGATGGATGTCTGTGCCTTATCAAATAATCCTGATTTAGTTATGTCTCTAATGAAAGATCATACAGAGCAATAAAATCAAGGCTCTGAGCTATAATGGCATAGTTGAATTACAAATCACTTCTCAGGATTAATAGTTTCAAATTAAGGACAAACAAATAGACCTCAAAGTAAAGCTGAAGCTCTCCAGAGGCAGTGGCGCTGTGTTCAGTACCAAAGGTACATGTCTGTACCCAGTAAATGCTGTTGCTCCTTGGTTTAGTCTGTGGCATTTAGGCTGTTACAGGGACTGAAGAACAGATGCTTGCTTAGAAGAGAAAGAGCATATTTTTTTCAGAGATACAGATAAAGTAACTCTGCTGAGGTGATACACTTTTGCTGAAACTTTGGGGTTCATCTGTTTTCCAAGCGGGGGTTCAGCCTGGATCATCACACACTCAGCTGTGGTTTAGCTGAACTTGCAAGCCCATACAAGTTGGCTGCCATAAACTTTCCAGAAACTGCCTTTACAAAGGCTGGCTGACATGCTTGACCAGAAGTCCTCCTGTGTTGTTATCAATTCCAGGTGTTGTCCTTTTCAAAGCATGAAAAGGTATGGGCATTAAAGTGCGTGGGCAGCTTGAAATTACCAATGAAGGCTGTGCTAGTTGGGGTTTTTTTGCCTTTTCTTCTCCTCCCCGGAAGAGCAGTATTTAATTTTGGATTTGCATTTATTCCCAACAAGCAGTATTCAGATATCTGTAGATTGATTCAAAAGTATTTTATCTTTTGTTTTACATTCTCAGGATTTAAACCTGATTCTGGAAGCTTTTATGCATTTTTTTCTGATGAAGAGGCCACCTGAAATCACTTTTATTCAGACTAAAGTAAGACTGTACATAAATAAATGAGAACTGCTGAGTAAAAGAGAGGAATTTGAGATCCTTCCCATACCCATTTCAGGTTTGAATTCCTTGCCTTCCTATAGTCAATGGCAAAATGTTCACTGAATTCACGACTTTACAGGCTTCTTCAGAAGGATTGCCCTGGGCCTGTATATACATAAAAGAGAAGTTTTCACCGTCTAATTATCTGGGCAGAAATCTGAGCCTTAAAAATGATGTTAAGGAGCTGCTGCACCACCTCATGCCTGAAAAAAACTACTTAAAAATGGCCCCTATATTCTACTGCTACAAATTCTCTTGGGGGGGGAGGGGCATCTTAACATTTAACAAAAAGGAAAACAAAAATCACCTTGTAGAGATTTCCCAGGTTCCTCCTGACAAGACATTGTATTCGTGTGTCTTGGAGTGATAGCAAAGCACTATTCATCCTAATTATTTCTTCTTCTTTGCTGCTTGCTCTGTATAAACATCTTCAATGAAGATGGAAAAAAACTAAACTGGCTCATACAAAAGCTTCTGGATCCATTCTAGAGCTTCCACTGGTGAAGCAGCCAGAAAACTGGCAGGAGCTCCATGAGGGTTTTATCTAAATTCTGGCAATTCCTAGCTGCTAAATTTCCCCCCTTTCTGGAGGTGCTATTTAAAGCAGCCTGGGAGCAGAGGGCTCCTTCCAGCCTCCTGCTTCTCTGCCAGACACAGCTCAGCTGAATCAGTGGTTCTGGCACAGTGTTTAAATAACTGCAAGGAAATTAGCTGGAGTGTTTTAATGGGAGCCCTTCTCCCTTTTACCAGAGAAAGGAACCTCAGCATCCTGTGGCACTGAGGGATTGAGGTAGGGAGTTTCTGGAGTTCCCCTTTCCTGTTTTCTTTCCCCATACATCTCACTTGATCCTGCACACATGGCTTCGGCATGATTTTGTAGATTTTTCTCTATTAACATGTAGCCAAAAATGGAAAGGGAGGTCAAGAAGAAAATTAGAACTAGGGGGATTCAGCTGAATTATTGTAGGCACTAGAGGCTTCCTTGTGAGAACTAAAAACACGGAAAAAATATATTATTGTAAATTTATCTGTAACAATGTGGCACATGCTTTCACTGCCATCCTTTTAGTATAATGATATTAACAGACCAAGGTAATATTTGAAATATTTATGACAGAGAGGTTGCCTGAATATGTTGCATTTATGTAATAAAGGGTTCTGTTTGACATGGATTAATGCTCATGTAAATATAGTATATTGGGTGGTTTTGTAAACATTTCCTTGCTCATTCTACATGCTGTTTTATGCAATTTTTAATGGAACCATCAAAAATGTTTACAAATCTGCTTCTGAAATGGCAGCTTTTGATGTCTTAATTTTCCCATGAAGTATGGTTGGCCTTCATTAGAATTCAAGATTTTAAGACTCTTGGATATAATCCCTCCATAATTTACATGGAGCTTAAAGCTATATAAAATCTTTTCTATATGGTCTCTCTGAGAACACTAGGGTATGTTTGGTTGTTGGGATTTTTTTTTATCTAAATCTGCATACTTCTGTGCAACACAGGATGTGTTGTGGTAGAACAGCATAATGAAAAGTCAATTTGATTATGTACTGCAGATGTGCAGAACAGTTTGAAAGAAATTGTAGAAGAAACAATAAAGATTTTGTAGACTGGTAGAGCCTGAAGCTAAAGTTTTCCTTCTTGCTTTCATGGAGGTGACGTGGTTTTGGAATAGTGATCACTGGAAGGTTATGAAAGAGAAGGGAGGCAGGACTTGCCCCTGTGGCTCAGCAGCTGAAATAAGTCAAAACCCACAGGGGGTAGTATCATAGAATGTCTGGGCTGGAAGGGACCTCCAGAGGTCATCTAGTCCAACCCCCCCACCATAAGCAGTCCTTGCCACTTAAAGAGATGTACTATGTACTTTGATGTGTAGGGAGTAGTTCCTTTTAGACAAGGCTTTCACAAAAATCAACAACCACAACCTACACCCTCCCCAACCAAAACCAAAACCCAAACCCAAACCCCACCAAGCTATGCAAGTACCACTGCCAATGACTGGTGCTTTTGTCACCTTTATTGTTTTGTGAAGGTGAACTGAAGTCTTCAGTCCCTGAGTTATGTACTTGCCACTTTTGCAGGCAGCCTAATGAAAGGGGGGAAAAAATCCCTTGTGCGGCTTTCTCAGCTAAACAGCATTTTGGTTAGCAAAGTGTTAATTGTATCAGTTATACCAAGGCTTGGTCCTGAAAATTAATTTTTTGTGGAGTGCTGAGCACCTCAGGTTATAATTACTTCATTAGTAGTTTGGAGTATCTGGCACTTTAGAAGATTAAAGGCAAGTTTGGTTATCTCCTTGTTTTAAGCATGAAGCATGAAAGATAGAAGCATGAAAAATACCTCACTTAACCTCCTGGTATACCCAACCTTTCAAGCTGAGAAATGAGATTTTACTTAGATAACTTTCATTAATACTGGATCAGGAGATTTTGTTATAATATGTCTTATTATAGAACTACAGGTATAACAAACACGTTAGGGATCATGGAGACTGCCTGATCCTCCCCAAGGATCAGATCCTGCAAAGATAGGGTGACCCAGAAATCCAAAGGCCAAAAAGGACTAGTGAATCATCCATCTTTACCTTACCTCTTGTACCATTTGTAAAAAAATTGATATAATTATATTTTAAAGAAAGATTACTGTAAAACATTTAATGTTCTTGAGTATGTAAGCATGCCGGAGAATATGGCAAAGTAGGGAAATGATTTCCTG
>NW_008590389.1:6147-10795 GCF_000691845.1 Merops nubicus | reverse complement strand
CTGACTTGATTTTATTCTATTTTATTTTTATTTCTGGCAAAATAACATGGAAAAGTGTTGTTCCAGGGTAGCCGAGAAAGCTTTTTTTCAAGATGAAATGTTTGTCATTGTGTTACTTCTCCAGAAAGAATTGATTAGTTCAAAGAAAAGCACCTATAATTCTGTAATTTTGAAATGAAAAATCAAAACACTTCAGTTAGAAGTCAAAATGAAACATCTTTCTGAAAATTCATTTCCCAGTCAAAATTATTTTGTGTGCAAACAAGTGATTTTGATTGCTCTAAGGTTGTGTTTTCTAAATCTTTTTTATTACTATTCATAACATTTTTCAGTGATTAGTCAGCCCATCATTTCCTCCAACAAATATTTCAGAATTACCTTCAAGGATACTTTTAAAAATACACCTGATTTCTAGATTCAAGTTGTCTTCACCCTTCATTGAGCTAGTCAAATCTGTCAGCAAACCTAGAAGATCTCCATCCTCAAATTTACTCCTGTGAGTTAGTGCGTATCTGTGATCATATCACATCTTGTCTTTCTTTTAAGTTCAGCTTCTAATACTATAAATGATGTAACTAATTTATTAAATTTCTTCATCAGTTCTGCGGCCTTCATTGAACTCTTTCTAGCTCTCATGCTTGTTTCAGTCACGATCATCAGAACATGACAGAGTATTCCAACTCTTGAAAACACCAGCATTTACTAATAGAAGTACTATCAACACTCCCTTTCTTTCACCTGACTTTTATCTTGTCTATGAATAAAAGATAGTAAAATTTACCATTTTATCTATAATTTACATTTAGCTGCAGTCCTAACAAAGGGAAATCCTGTATTTTTAACAAGGCCTGAGTCTCAAGAGTTCATGTTATTTGGTGTTAATTACATATAGTCTTTTCAGCCTTCATTGCTGTAGTCCAAGGTTAGGTCCAGTACTATATCCAGTAATTAACAGAACTGTAACTAGATGTTTCTGAACAGTCAGTTTTCCAATATTTAACTCAAATTTTTAAATGACTGTAAAGAAATTTCCTTAGTCTTTTAAGACAATTGAGTGTATCCCTTTATTTAAATTAGAATGCTTTGTTTTAGTAATCGTTGTCCTTACATGTTATTGATATTTCTACTTCCACAACATTACAATGTGAATACTCCTTAGTCCAAGTCTTATGTCATATTAGAGAACATTTATATATTAATACTTTGTTTTCTCTTTCTCATCATTTACATTATTAAACAAACAACCAACAAGTAAATGAAGAAAAATAAAAAATAAAGGGAAGACATCTAAATTCTCATTTGCTATTATTTTCTCTGCGGTTTTTCTGTTGTGATTTTGTCAGCTGGCCTTTTTCACAGAGAAGAAACTATTTTAGAGATAAGATAACTTTTCTCTGGAAAAACCCAGTAAATGTTCTCTGAATACTTAGAAATCTCAAAACCAGATTTCAGTGCATGTTGGAATACATCAACACAGAACTTCACCAAATCAGGAAAGCTGTGGCTGTAGCTTGCAATTGCTCTGTGATCCTAATATGCAATTCTGAAATTTCTGTAGATTGCAAGCAGGAAGGCATGGAATGCAGCTGTATGTTTTGATGCTGAAATTATGTAGCCCTCTTTCTAAACATTAGCACAAAATTCTTAGTGCTATGGAGACTGTTTTATTATAAGTCATTTTTTAATGAAAAACAAACAAAAAAACCCCTCAAAATCAAAACACCAAAAAGCAAAACAATAAAGAAACCAAACAACCTCTTGTCTGATTGTATACGAGAAAAATTTGGAAGGTGTTTGGGTTTTTGTCAGTTGATCTGACATTAATAGGAGAACAGAGCTTTGCTTTGATAAACCATGAAGGTGTTTTTGCTACCATTACATTGTAAAGTGACAAAATCTACTTGTGAGTGGGATTAATGAATGGATTTACTGACAGGACGAGCGGTATCAAGTCCCCCAGAGTTGTTCTGCTCTACAGTATACTGTCATTGTGGGTACTTTTATGGCATTACTTCACTGTGGTTACGGTTCTTCTGTTTAAGTGGGACCAGGTGCTCTGCCACTAATGGACTTAAGAACTGTCTGAGTTTTCTTTTAGAGAGTGTGATTTAGAAATGTTCCAAAATTAAAGAGAAGTCAATTGAAAAGCAAGAAGTGACACTCTTGAACTTCAGCTATTAGACTTGCAGGCACCAGAAATGGAAAGCACTGTGACTCCAAGGGGCATGCAGCAGCCCATCCTTTCTCTTGATCTTGTTTAAGTCAACGAGACTTTCTCCAGAGTACTTGCATGTTTGAGCTCTTCTGTGTTGAGTGGAGATGAGAGAAGGTTTAAGCTGTTTCTCCTGTCTATATATTCAGTAACCTGTTTGGTAAAGCTGCATGATATTCCCTGGGGGCCTCCATCAAACTTCTGTGGTAGTTAAGGCTGCCTGTATATAAGTGTAAAGCACTGAATAAGCTGACATGTGCTTTTATAACCCGACGTTTCCCAGAATGGGATGGTCTCTTCCTTCTGCTGTGTATAAACAAACATTGAAGCAGAACTTCTGGGGCAGCATTTCATCTCACAGGAGCCTTGTGGTTGGGCTTTTTCTGAAAAGTGGGAGCTGTGAACTTCAATCTCAAAAATAAACAGTGATTGAACCTGCCCCATGTGTCGAGTGCCACATCTTCCTGGGAGAAAAGCCAGGTCCAAGAGACTGGCTTTAGTTTCAGAACAGAGACTGCTGTAACTTTCTTGTTGGGATGTCTGAATCTCTTGTCCTTGTGATTTGATGTACATGCTGAGGAATCTGATTAAGGAGACAAAACAGCTAGAAGGACATGGGTTTAGTTTAGCATTACCTGGAATTAAGATTTTATACTGTGTGTACTTGGTATTTTAAATTTTGTGCCTAAATGCATTATCTTGAAGATTTTTCTCTGATGTAAAGCAAAGTGTGTTTGTTAAGTTAAGATGGGATGAAACCAATGAGCTCCAGGTGCTTTATCTCCTCACAGGGATGAAACAGGAGCCAAAGCAGGATGTGCAGAATCCCCCCAAGCCTGGCTGACATGGGTAGGAAGCCTATGCTGCACAGAGTTCCAGCTGTGGGCCCTGGTGTTGCCAGGAATGGATCTGCCTCCCGGGCACAAAGTGGGTTCCCTGCCCCCCCACTAAAGAGAAACTACGATCCAGGCAGCCCCAGACGGCACCATAAGAAACGAGTGGCTGCAGGCAATATTCTGATAGGCTTTTTCATATTGATGAGTACAAGACAAAAGTACCCCTTTGGGTTTTCATGGGGCTATGGGCAGACTAACATACCTCTCAAGAACAGTAGGAGTTCTAAAGTCTCTTCCCTGAATTCTCTGTTCAGCTTCATGAACCTCCCCTTTCAAGCCCGTTATATCTAACATATTATACTGGTCACACACCTAACTTGTTCCATTTTTTTCCGTTGTTTTCTTGCATGTGGCTTAACAGTGAACAGACACAGCTAAACCTTCCTCTGTCTTTAATTATAACCAGTGGGGTTTCTCTTTTTATAGCTCCTTCTGTTCCCCTAATAGGTGGCATTATTAAATTAGATTTTATTCCATTTTTTCAACTATAAATAAATGTTCCTAAGAAACAGGTTAACTATCAAATGAGGACATTTAATATTTGCTGTGATCAAGCATTAAAGCAATCTTTTTCACAACTCAGGATTTTGAAAAGGATTCATGTAATATTTTTTTTTTTCATTAATATAAACTTGAGCTAGTTCATTCCTTCTTTTCTGAGGAAAGAATGTTGCTTATACAGTAGTTTTCTCACTGAAGCAGTTAGCTACCAGAGTTAAAACAGTTCTACAGATGACTTGACTTTATTTTTTTAAATGCATTAGAACGCTGTGTGTTTCAAACTTAAGAATAGCAAACATCTTCCTTATTTAAAATCACAAAGAGGAAATACATTCTGTTTTCTTCTCTTTCCTCTCCCAGCACAATTTTTGGTGGAAGTTAAATGGTAATATTTTATTTTGCATGTCTTTGTGATGGTGTATTATACAGACAAAATAAGCAAAAAAAGACAGGCAATATTTCATTTTCAGGAAAACATTACATTTTAAAAGGAGGTTTTATACACTGAAATATGAAAGCTTATTTATAGCTGACCACAGTATATGTGTTTGAGGTGAGGGGAAAATGGTGATAGAAGTTAAAATTCCAGAAACCCCACAGAAAATGCCAGCCCTCATTGGTGTGAGGCATGCAGAGTGACAAATAAGGGAAACAATGTTCATCTTCCTTTCTCTGATGGCTAATTGGTGACTCACAAACACACAACAAAATGTCATGTTCAGATTGCTTGTATGACAATGATTTCAGTAGTTTGTCTGACTTCTGCACTTGAAGGGAGTTTGGGTCATTTTATCTTCTCAGAGACAGGACAGGGGATCATGCTCTTCCTCACTGACATAATAACAAATGGCAAGGAGCGTATCACTGCGGGGTCATTTCAGAACATGCCTGACCAACACTCACTGTGGCTGTCAGTGGTGAATGATGGCAGATACAAGATCTTATCAGACAGGCACGTTACAGGGATGTAGATGTGACAAAACGCTGTAAATTAGCTTCTCACCACTCCAAGAGAAGAGAGAAAATTTGAAGAACAAAA
>NW_008590389.1:0-6116 GCF_000691845.1 Merops nubicus | reverse complement strand
TTCGTATGGAAAGAGATTTTCCTTGTTAAAGAGAAAGGGTTTTGTAACCATGGAGCCCTTGTGTTTCTCTTTTGCGTTTCTCCCAGCTCAGCCAGCAGCTATTGCCTGTAAGACTGTGATTCTTGGGAGTTTTATACTCTGCACCTAGTCCTGTGAAACACACTGGATTGTCCCAAATAGCATTTCAGACAGAGGTAACTTAGCATAAAGGTAAAAGAAAGGTGGAACAGACAGCCTTAACGTCTTGTTGAAAACTACTGACCAGCAGGGAGCTACTGAGCACCAGGGCACGGCTGACCAAGGAACTGCTCTGCAGCTCCTGCTCCTTCTGATTCCTCATGACCAACCAGGACCCACCTAGCTTGGGGAGTCTCACCTTGAACTCGTGTCTGATGTCCCTCCAACCATGATGCCACCTCCATTTCTTGAAACTAGAAAGCCAAGGGTCAGATTCTTGGTTCTGAACCTGGGAAGCTGCTGCTTCTTTAGCTGAGCTAATTACTTTCTACTTTCCTTCCTTGATACAAAGACAACATTGGCCTAAAGAAAATTATACAGTAGATCCATAACATATATACATATATATGTATAAATTATTTCTATACTTGACCCTTCTCATGAGAATTTTCTTGGACTAATAGTTTTCATGTAAACGTTCCATTTTTCTGTCATGCATCATCCCAGAACAGAGCACTCCTTGACCAAACCCCAAGGTGCAATAACATGACTATTTACTAATTGCAGCCGTGCTCACGAGGCACTGAACATCACCCATTCTCATGCAGGTAAACAGAAGATGCAGAATTCAGCATCTCCCCGAATCAGCCTCCTTGACGCTGCGATGAATAATTGACGCAAGCTCCAATAATGCTGCTGTTTCCCCATACCACCGAATGCTGCCCGCCTGCAATGCTCTGTCTGCATTCTCTGAGGGGGTAGAGGTAGCAAGAGGTTAATCACTCCATATTTCATTGTCAGAGAATATTTTAGTGAAGCCCTTTCATAAACAGAGTGTCAGTTAATAGCAAATTACCACATCATTAATTTTAAACAGTGAAACGGAAGAAACAGGGCAAGGGTCAGGTTGTGGGGGCTTTACCACACCCCAAACCATGAAACGAGGGGCCTTATTCCAATTAGTTTAGGAAATGGCCATCTCTGAGCAAAAGAAACATAGAGTATCTGTGAAACTTGTCAGGTTGTTTTACAGATTCTGACTGCAGCTTCAGGACCACTGTTTTTATCAAATACATTCCCCCACAAGACTGTCCCGTTTTGCCTGAAGTGCATGATTAGCAAACATGTCTCACGTCATACATAACATGCATAAGCATGAGTGTCCTGCCTACTTAGCTACCAAAGGCTTTTACTCTTTTATAAACTGCTTGCACTTTAAGTTACATACCAAGATGATTTTGCAGGGGGACAAAGTGGAAGAAAAGGACTTTTTTTTTTTTTTTTAGTGGTAAATTGGAAATATGACATTACGTGTAATTTATCACTCTCTTTCTAATAAACTAAAGATATAAAAGCTTTACTGATGGTTCCTGTTAAAAGCTGAGAATAATTTCAATTAATCATTCCTCATCTCTCTTAAGAAGAGTTTTCTGTTGCATTAATGGTAGTGAAAAGGGGTTTTTCTGAAAAAGGGGAGGGAAGTAGTTCATCTTGCCCTATTCTGGCAGAATGTATACCTAAACTGAGTAATAGAAAACATCATTTAACAGTAGAAACAACAGAAGAATGTGTAATTTTAGGCTTTTAGGATGGACTCAATGCTGGAGTAATGGGACATGTTAATGCTGCTCTTCTTATTCAGGCTGGACTAATTATGTCTATAGTTTCTTCTATAATAATAAAACATAGGATCAAATTCTGTGCTTTTGTTTTTATCCTTTTTAACAAATGAAAGAAGAACAAAAGCAATAATCAGTACTAGAGAAGAATTTGCTACTGTGACTTGTCCTAATACATCACATCATACACAAATAAAAGTACACAAATACACACAAAATCATTCTTATTTTATATCTTGCATTCATCTTCCTCTTGAAGGATTGATTTTAACTAATTTCCTACAGTTATTTTTCTTCTTTATGAACCCTAATTCAGCTTCTTTTGAGTTCAGGTAACAATCATTATTTTTTTAACTTGAAAACTGAAGCACAGTGCTGAAGGAGGCACTTTGAAATGTGGAAACCTGAAGTTTCCTAGTTTGGGGAAAAGTAAACATCCTTGGGTAGAAATCTACTAAATATTAAAAATAAAAGAGATTGTGAATTGGTGGGAAAAAAAAACAGTTAATTAATTTTCTTTTTTGTGAGGTTTGTTTTGGACATTTTCTTTTTTCAGAGCAGTGTCTGGAATCATCCCAAACAGGAAACAGTGAACAGAAAATGGACTTAAATAAGAGATATCTGTGGGTATCTTGTCCCAACACTAGTGCATAATTTTATTTAGTTAGTTTAAACCAACCAACCAAAAAAAAAAATCTATCAGGTGAGGCGGTCCATTGTTATTTGGTTGGTGGTAATTTCATTACCATCCACATACCCTTAACCAAAATTCTTCCCTGCACATCTCAGTGATCTCAATAGCCTTCTGCACATATCAGGGAAGTCGGCTGCTGGTGTCAAGATCATCTGTGCAGCTTTAAGAACATTTTGCCCTCGGGCTCCTTTCCTCAAGCTCCGAAGGAAAGATGTAGTTCTCTGAGTGCTTGGAGTTAAGGAAGTTTGATTTTCTGTGCTTCACAGTTCAACTCTAGGATGCAGTAAGAGTTGAGCTCTGATGGAAACCCTTTTACTGTGGCAGTACTGAGGGGGGAACATCTCATTTACCAACCTGCCCAGTGGAACCAGTGTGACTGTAACAACTCTGAGGATGCTCAGAGATACTTGGTTGTAACTAACTACTTGAACAAATAAATGTGGTCAAATTTGGTTGTAATTTGCCAAGAGATTATAAAAAGAAGGGGATAGAAGGAATATGTAGGCATGTAATTGGTACTTACTGGTTGTGTTTAGGGACCTGAGCTAAAAACAGAACATGTTGATTTGAATCTTTCCCTGATTACATTAGCTTTGCACACCACAGTGTGAGGTTCATTAACTCTATAGATCCAGCAAAAAACAGAAGGCAAGAAAGGAGCCTAAGCACATGCTTAAAGTGTCTGCTTAACATGATTTTCTGAATCAAGGATTTATGTCAATGAATGAGGAATCACTGAAAAATTATGCCTGAGTTGCTCTTTTGGATTTCTTTCTGCCATATAACTGTTTTATTGAGATTTATTTCTTGGATTTTCTGCTACTTTTGAAGACACAGAATTCCATTTTGAATAAAGCAGTGGTTCTCTAAATAATCTCCATCAGCACAATAGTTTTATTATGTGTGTATATATATATTAGGAAAAAATACATTCTAATATGATTAATCTTTCATTCATGTTAAAGCTCTAAAACTGTCATCATAGCATCTACATATCAGGCTTATTTCATTCTTTATCGAACAATTTAAGAAAAAATGCATTAATATTATTCAGAAAGCAATCATAGGCATGCTTTATAGCACTTTTATACCAATATCAATGAATTCCCTGACAAGTTAAACACGGTAGCCTTTAATCATAGGAAACTGCAAGGCACTTCAGCTGCATAAATTAGGGACAATTAACTAAAAAACAAAATGAGTTACACACATGCAGCTCATTATTTTTAATTTGAAATTTTATTTATGCTGGAGTCAGTTGCTATCTGATATGCCAGATGCCAGCTATAAAAAGAGAAGGAATAAAATATTGGCTCTGAAGTCAGGGTGGTGCTCTGCAGACAAGCGGGACTGAAGCAAGTAGAAGTTTTGATGCTAACGTTAAAGACAAGGAGTGCCATGTTTCCTTAAGTGATTTGTCCCCAGTGTCTCTTGATGAATGCAGAAGCATGCAGCTGCAAGGCGACATGTGATGCTTTTGGTACATGTCATAAAATCATTTCATCTTCCCCATCGCCTCTTCCTTTGTGATCATCTGTTCTGATGGCTCCTGCATACCCTAGAGTACTTCTGGCTGGAAAGCCTCTGTAGTCATCCTTCACTCCAGCACGAAACCCACGGAGATATTTCTGACTCACCGCTTGAGCCTTGCTAGCTGAGCACTGGTGCAGGGCAGAGCAGATTACAGCCTATGTTGGCAGGTGGGACTCATGTGGGGTGTCCCTGCTCATACTCCTGGAAAGAATTGCTGAGTGTGGCCAATGTCCCAGCTCATCTTCCCATCTCTGTATCAGTTGGTATCAGCCTGAAGAAACAATCTGGACGTTCTTCTGCAGTGATCCATGAAGTTTCTCCTCTCTGAATGTCCTTTCTCCTTTGCCAGGGCTGTTAGCTGACAGCAAAAGCAAATGTCCTGTGCCATTCTTGGCTCAAAATGGCCCTGCAGGGTGGTGCAGACCCAGAACCTGAGGCTCTCTGAAGACTGTCTACCTTGTACCTCTTGTGGGGCACTGCACTGGTATCTACAGAACTGAATTTTGGGAGTAAACCTGTAAGAGCTCTTACCTAGTCAGATGGTGCCCAGCGTTCAGCAAGCTGATGAATTTAAAAATCATTCTGAAAAGCAGAGAATATGAAAACAGCATTCTACTACTTGGTAGAGCAGGACCTGCTTGCCCTAGGAACTAGCCTCTCAGCAGCATACACCCAAGGTCATCACCAAAGAACGGGTGCACGGGCTTCTGCAGTGGGATGCAGCAAATGCCAGTTGAAAGCAAATAGAGAAAGAGCTTGATCAAAATTCTTCCTACTGCCTTTTCTCAAGCAGGCTTGTACTGTTGGCAGAAGAAATACTGCATGAGGGAACCTGCACGAGGCACCTCCATTAGTGGGCAAGCACCAAAAGTCTCTGTGATACCCCTGGCTGCTGGCGAGTCTTATTTATTCATCAGGTAATTGGTTCAGTCTAGGTTTTCCTCAAAATTTATTTTGGGAATGCAACTGGGGCATTACTTTTGGTGGTTCCAGAGAAAACAGCTGAGGAAATGAGAGCGATCAGCCAGGGAGAATGGCAAGAGGTGAGGGCCTTGGGTTGGTTCATCCTGCGAGGTCCACCAGCCAGAGGTGTGTGGTGGGCAGGGGAGGTGGGAGCAAGGCTGCTGTCTGTGAGCATCTGTAACACGTGCTTATCAGGGACTGGCATCTGCTCTAAAATAGTTCTTAATTTGAACATGATGCCTGATAAGAAAATTAAGAGTGACTTAAAGTTGGTTAGATTGTTTTCTTCTGTACATGGTATTTAGAACTGAGATATTTCCCCCTAAAAAAAACCCAACTCATATATGTCCCCATTCAATTTTCATTGCAATCATTTATTGAAACAACCACACCCCTCCCTTTCTGCACAGCCTCCCTAGGGACAGCAGTTTGCAAGAACAAGCAGTTTCCATGCCACTGATGCTACTTATTCTAATCTTATTAGCTCCTCTATATATTTCTGGAAGTGTCTCATTATGTTAATATTTTCAGCATTTATATTACTGCAGAGAATCGTTTTGCCATTACAAGAGAATATGTTGAGATCTCAGAAGAAAAAAAAGAAATGTTGATCAGGATTGACATAAAAATTCAAGACTCAGTATCTTTGTCAAGAAAAATTTCAGTGCATCATATTTTAGTTTTTCCCTTTGTTTAACCTACTTTTTAAAAAATTTGGAAAGTTCTTTTGATTACAATCACACTAGTTTCCATTTGGCAGTATTGAAATGTGGAGGATTTGTCAAAACTGTCATCGTTTTATGAACAGTTTCAATTTTCATACACTATCATGTTAGCTAAAAATAGTTAATTGAAAAATTTTCAGCTGTCTGTAATTTTGATTCTTTTTTTCATCAGCTCTGAAATTGGATTGAGAAATCACAACCCAGACAGACTGTCCCAGCCTCCTGGTGAAGTGCAAGGTTACCATCCCCAGGCTTTCAATGTAAGGACTTTCAAATAAGCAGTAAATCAGTTTGATTTTTTTTTTTTTTTTCAATATTTTAACATATGCATCACAAATCCTTTGTTAGCTGAACTCTTTTGAGGGAATATTTTCTGGCTGTATATCATAGAATCATAGAATCCTT
>NW_008590388.1:622-16244 GCF_000691845.1 Merops nubicus | reverse complement strand
TTTTTTTCTGCTGCTAAGCTGTCGGCTGCTCTGTTTCTTCATCCTTCTGTGTTTTATGCCACTGCTTTTCTAGGCGCAGGGAGCGTGGAGTAAGCAGTTTTCAACTCACCTGAATTGAAATAGCTCTTAAAAGCTGGTTAAAAAGAAGCTCTAAATGCCTGTTAACATGAAGCCCCTACACTCAGAGGCAAGGCTAAGTCTGAGGTTATACCTGCAGTGCAGTTTTAAGATAAAATCCAAACCCTCCCTTTAACCCACAGCAAAAGCTGCTCATTTAAGCAGGAAATGGAAAGTGGGAGTTGTCAGATCCACCTCCACTCACCTCCCTACAGGTGTGTTCCCTACCAGTGTGCCCCATGACTCCTGTAACCCATAACCAGATAAGATCCTGCTGGGAGATCCTGGAGTGGCTCAAACACAAGCTGCTGTGAAGCATTTGGCTTGTTCAAGACTTCCCCAGCAGCGTTGGTTTGGCTGCCCAGCACAGCAAAAGCTGTTTCAGTTTTTGGTCAAAGTTATCAGCCCTGCACCTGAATATTGAAAGGAACTCCTGGGGCCTCTCTCTGCTGCAGCAACCCCCCCTTGGCTCCAACCCAGCTAGTTCTCAAAGACCAAACCAGGAGCATCAGATGCCCACGTTACTCCACGCTCTTGCAGGGTGCACCAGTTTTTTGGACTCGATTCCCTTTGGGGTTTTCTCTCCACTTTCACCAGCAGCTCAGCACTGTAACTGCAGTTCCTTGATCCTCAGAGATATCCCCAAAATAAGAACAGCCTTTTGCCTCCTGGGTGAGGTGCAGTCACTTTACTGTTGGTTGTTTCCAGCCAACAGCCCAAGTCCAGCAGCTCTGGCTTAAGAGCTCAACGAAAGACAGCTCAATAAAAAATACAAGCTGCTCGTTAGGAGGCTGGAAAGCCTCCAAAGAATTTTTTGTCTCCATCAGAAGATTTTCAGAGTCTGCAAACTGGAACAGGTTGGAAAAGTGTGTGCTTTTTAACCCAAAATCCAGAGCAGCTCACTGCTCGTGATCTCCCCTGGGGTTGCCTGAGAGCAAAGCTCCCTCCTGACTCCAGAGCCTCGCTGTTCAGACGAGGGGAAACAGGTCATCCCTTTAGCTTCCAATAACTCCCTTCAATGTGTTTTTAGGAGGAAACCTGAACACTCAAGCAGTGTTGAGGTGAGCAGCGTGGTTGCTTTTCCAGGAAGGTGGATTCAATCCCTGAGGGATGGCCTGGGAAGCACAAGGAGGCTGTGTGAAACCCCGCACCAGGGCAGCCCCAGGCACCAGATGCTGGGGAGAAAGGGGTGGAGGGCAAAGCTGGTCCCTGCTGGGCAGAGGGGGAGCAAAGCCCTGCCCTGTCCTTCGTGGGGAGACACCATCCTCATCCTCACTGGGATCTGGATGAGGCGAGGGGGGCGAGCCAGCCCAGGAGGTGCAGGGAGAGGCCCAGGCCGAGGGGATTAGAGCTAGGTTTTAAAAGGAAAGCAACTGTTTTAATAATAGTATTGAGTCCTCGGGTGGTTTAGGGGATTAATTAATCCCTGTTTGCACAGCACTTTGTAGAGGTCAAGTGTGCTGCAGTCGCCGGGGGCAAGTGGAAAGCAACTTGGGTGGCAGGTTCCCACCTCCCAGGGGTCACCAAACTCCCTCTGCTCCAGCAAGGTTTTCTTTTCCCAGCAGCTGAGCACGGGTGGGACAAGTGGATGGGTTCTGCAGTTGGTCTGAGGGGTTTGATGCTGCTGGGTGAGTAGCTGGGGCACAACAGAGCAGTGCCAAGCACGCCTGGTCCTTCACAATCCACCCAGGCAAGGAATACCCATGACTTGCTATCATTAACATGGCAAGCATTGATGTTTGCAGCCCAGCATCAGCACCGTGGTTTGGGTACCAAGGGCAAGGAACTCTTGGTTTCAGTGCCTGTTGCTGCGAGGTAAAGTCTGTGGTTTCTCAAAAGCTTGCAAAGTAACCCATGAAATCACAGCTTCAAGGCTTGTCACTTGAAAAAAAAAATCCAAACTGGTTTGGGTGCCATCCACACGCTGCAGGTGACACGGAGCTCTTCATTTTTTTCCCCATTTCATGAAGCTCAGCCTGACATTATGACTTCAATGGAACAGAATAACAGGAGTGGACTTCCAAATGCTCAAAACAAAGCTGATACACACACATTTTGGCTGACATAAGCACTCCATGCTCTACAAAAGATATCTTACAGGCTCAGGGACTTGTAGCTGTCCCTCTGCTCAAATGTGTCAAACTATCCTGAATAGGAGGGGAAATTTGGATAATGTGAGACACCTTGGGCAACATAGAAACCAAGATTGCCAAGGCTGCACTCAATCCACCAGTGAAAACCCAACCAATCCCCCTTTAAGGAAATCAGTGTCAGGAGTGTTTAATCCTCACGTGTAGCCACCTCCTGTCTTTGCAGCTTGGGAAGGGGCTCTGGGGAAATCCCATTCCCTGCACACCCGAGGGCTCATCGAGCTGGCAGGAGCCATCTCGTGTGGCACAGGACGCTCTCCCCTGGCCTACGTTGGCTACGGATGCTACTGTGGACTGGGAGGACAAGGCTGGCCCAGGGACAGAACAGACTGGTAAGAAGAACATCTGCACTGCTTCTGGATCCACAGTTCTCCCAGCTCTTCCCTGTTGGGACTGCAGGGAATCGTTGCTGCCCGGTGGAGAGGGAAGTGTGTGCTGTAGGAACAGCACTGGGGGACACTGAGTGAGCACCCACGGGTCACTTGGGGGTTGGAGGAGGGTTTAGCCACCTTCTGGATGAGACTGAAGAGACCTTGAAGACCTGAGACCTTGTGCTTTGTGTGGTGGAGGGGGAAGGAGAAAGCAGGGTATGGTTTTCTGAAATAGTTAAGTGTTCAATCAAAGGTTTCTTTCTTGTACTCTTGTGCTCTGAGACCTTTATTTGCAATCTTGTCTGAAAGCTTCTTCTCCTTTTCAGTAGCATCTCTTGACCTCCTCACCACCATTTACAGCAGGGTCTGTAAATGTGTTTATTATTTTTATTAGCCCCTTTACCAGCTCTCATAGGCTTTTAAAGTCAACCACAACTTCACTAATCTGGCATATTTTATTTACCAAAGGGCTGAGCAGAGTTACTTAAAAGCTGTTTTCTCTGTGGTCAAGGGAGCCCCCCAGGTTTAGGCAACTCTGGGAGGTGCCTCCACTCAGCACTCCTGAAAAACAGGCAGAGAGAGTAAAACATGGCCATGCATTCACCACTTGATTTCCAGGGGATGTGGGTTTCATCCTAATGACACAAAATGAGGCTCTGTAACTGGAAATGCCTCAAAATACCAGATAGTTTGTAAAGAGGAAGCTTGATCTCTTAAGTACATTTGTTGTTATTCTTTAGCTGCAGTGCTTGGCTGAAAAAGAACAGATTTTAGTTACATTCTTAACCACAAAGAATCAGCAATGCCCCACTAGATTTAGCCCTAATATTTTCCACTTTATATTTGCTAGAGAAAACTTCTGATGCCTGTCACTGAGAACTGCTGCAAAAATCAGTGTAGCTGAGTACCCCTTGCCTGTCAAACTGTTCACATCCTTCTCCATTCAGTTCTGGCAGTTCTTTCAGCACATCTGAAGGAGATGTTTGTTAAATAGGAACCAAACTGTTCTCTCTTGGTGTTGGTGTCAGCTCCATCAGCTCTCTGCAGTTATGGGTGTTATCAGGAGATGGTGTCAGTGGGAGCAGATTTGTGCCATCCCCCTGATTTTGCCAAGCCAGCTAAGCAGAAGCAAGTTCTCACAGCTAGCTAGCACACCTCTCTAGTGCTTTTTTGGCCCTCCTTGCCTCATTCACAGCCCACCTTTTGCCCCCTCCAGGATATTGTCTCACTTTTCTCCTGGCACTTTTTCCTGTTCATTCCCTCTGGCTCTCCATGAAGAACAATTTCATTACCTGCAGGTGCCTAACCCTTCCCTTTGTCCATCTACCTTTTTGTTCCTCCTTCTCACATCACTGGCACCAGCTTTACTCATCTGACTCCTGATTCACTCTTCAGAAACTACAGTTTCTCCAGCTGCCACTCCCCCTCAGCTCAGCCTGATTCCTGGCTGTCCACTGTGCCCTCCTCTGCTCTGTCCCCATCACAGGAGACACCCATGATGGGCCTGCTCTGCTCTCTGTCCCCCTGAGGATGGGTGAGGCTGTGCTGCAACTCATCTGTTGGAGAAACCTGAGATCTCCACACTTTCCACCTCTCCAGGACAAACCCATGGGTGAGGTGTCACTGGACCATCCAAAATCTGCCCCACAGCCTGTTGCTGCTGTGACATCCAATGGAACGAGTTCCATGAGATGAACAAGGTCTTCTCAATTATAGAAATTGCTGTAAGTCCTCATGGGAAAACTTCTAGCTACATATTGTGCCATTCTGAAGTCCCCTGAGGAGCTGGCATGGAGGGAGACACTAGTCTGCTACTGGGAACTTACATTTCTAGGTCTCACAGTGCCAGGAGCAGTCTGGTTATAACCATCACACAGGCTTCCTCTTTGCAAGCTGAGGGGAAAGAAAAAGAGGCATTTAGTTGGCAGACTCATCTGTGGGATGAAATTGCTGCTTCAACTCCTAAACTGGGAGCTCAGTCAGCAGGGCAAGTCCTCCAGGCTGTATTCTGCTTGGTGTGATCATGGGTCACAGGATGAATCCACCTGACTGGTCTCATTCTGTTGTCTCACTTGGTTCACCTGATCTAGTTCCAGTCCTTTGATGAGAATTTGCATCAGTGGTGGATCTTCTTTGCCCTTCAAAAATTGGTGTGCTTTTTTTTTTTCCCCTGAGCTTTATCAGCCCAACAGTTTTCATACCCATAAATTGAGATCTGAAAAGGCAAAATCCTCCTGCAGCAGAAGGTGGTGAAGTTTGTGATGTTCCTGAGCTCTTGGCTGTGATACTGGCAGCTCCCAACAGGTCTCCAGAGAAGCCCCATTTCCTGCACAAGGGATCTTTATCCTTCTTGAAGGGCTTTTCCACTTGGTGGGATTTCAGAGTGTGTTGCAGACTTCTGGTGGCTTTTCAGGCACGCTGGCATCAGGTCTTGAAGATAATGATCAAGGTCTTCAGCTGGGTTTGGGCAGCCAGCACAGCCCTGCTCCCTTTTGGGCAGCTCATACATGTCCTGAAGACATTCACATCGAGGACTCAAGAGCTTCTCTAAAAGCTGTCTGCTCTTCATTTACCCCTAACATCAGCCTGCCTTGATGCTTCCCAATTAGGAGAGCAGTTTGTCTGTAAAATCCCAGTGATTTTGCAGAGCTAACTTCTGGCAACACCCAGGCTCACTCCTCTCAGGGCTGGTTGAGTCACCATCCCTGGGGGTGTTTAAAAGCCATGCAGAAATGGTGCTTGGGGATGGGACTTAGGGGAGGATTTGGCAGAGTACATTGGAGTAGGGCTAAGGGTTGGACTGGAGGATTTTAAAGGTTTTTTCCAACCAAAGGGACTCCATGATTCTCTCTGGCTCCTTCCTTCAGCGACCTTTGTTCTCTGGCAGAGAACCTCTCTAAGTGCTGAATCTTTGTGTAGTTTGAGTCACTAAACAACCAGGATAAAATTCAAATGGGGTTCATGTTGTCTATAAATTCTGAAGTCATTGCTAGTGGGGATTATGTCACTGACTAGTCTGTGGGACAGATACCACCAGCTGAGCTCATTGTCCTCACCCCCCTTTCTGGTCAAGGAGAAGCAACTGCACTTTCAAATCCAATGGGTTCCACAGATGTGAGATCTCTGCAGCATGATAATATGACCTGTGTCCCAGGCACACCTAAAAGCAGCCTGGAGCAGTGCAGATTAAATGGAAGTGTTTGCTTTTGGGGATCTGATATGAATCCTACCATTGAGGCTGATGAGTCTGCAGCCAGCTCTCAGAACCTGGATGGGCTGGAGAGCACGTGGCAGGTCCAGGGGAACAAGAGGTGAAGCTGCTTGGTGATGCTGAGGAAGGCAAAACCATCCAGCCTCCAGATTTTGGGCTGGGTCTAAGCCTAAAGCTGGTGAGCCACTCTCATGCACCTCAAAGGAAAGCTGTGAACCCCCTGTGCATGTAGCACTCCTGGAGAAGGTGCAAACAGCCCTGAGCAAGACATGGATGCAGGAGGATGCCCAAATTCTACCTTTTACCCTCTCCCAGGTGCTGCCACAGGCACGACTGCTGCTATGACAAGGCAGAGAAGGAAGGCTGCAGCCCCAAGGCCCAGAGGTACCAGTGGGCATGTGAGCACAACACTGTCCAGTGTGGTAAGAAAACCTCTGCTCCCCTTGGAGTCCTTCTGCTCCCCCCTCAGCAGGCACACAGCCTCACCTAAGAGCTCTGTGGGCCTCAGAGGTAGGTTTGTGTACCCTGAGATGGTTTTAAAGGTGCTCTGGGCAATGTGTATTCTCCTCTGAGCTCTCTTCCTGCCCCTTGCCTGGGGCACCAGGCTTGCCAAGAGTCCTGGAGGAAGGTTGAAGGGCAGAAGAAGGGGCCAGGGAGCTGGTACCTAGACAAGGAGGTCTTGAACTGCACAGTCACAACCTGTTATTGGTTTATTTTGACATACACCAGATGACTCAATTCTTAGAATTTGTCACTTCTATTTTTGAAACCTCCAGAAGGCCCCTGATGGTAGGACCCACTGTAGACCACTCTGAAAGACTGAAAAGAAACATGTGAGAGCAAAACTCATCCCCATACCAATCAATGCTGCTTGCTTGAACACTAAAAGACTCTTTCTGCTTTATCAGAAGACATGTGCAAAGTATGTCCCATAAAGAGTGCCCTGGGCTGCAGGAATCCTCTTCAGAAAAGCTGAAGAAGTTCTTAAGATCTTATTTCTCAGAGACAGGGTTGGTGCAGGGAAGTCCAGTGAAATCTGGGAAGATTCCTTGCACTTGGTATTGGAGCAAAGCCCATCTGCACTGGTACAATGCCACCCTGGAAGCTTTGCCCAGTGCAGGGTTTGCTGGGTGTTAGAGAATCTACAGCAGCAGCCTCAGATAAACAAGGCACTGTGCTTTGAAATAACATCAGCCCAACCATTGCATTTAAGCCTAGGTGGGATGGGATTGGGTAACCCCAAATCCATCATTGCATTCTAAATAGTTCCACATGTATGGTTGTGATCATAAAAATCAGGTACCTGGCCCTGCTGCAGAGTCCTTGGCTCCTTTGCCATGATCAGAGAGCTGGAACACAACTGAAGGATGCCCAGTGGGTGCTTCTGTGCCCTCAGGCTTCCAAATTTCCCTCTGGGAGACTCTTCCTTTCAAAGTAGCACTTTTTTTTTTTTTCTTTTGAAATTGGTCTGATGTGCAGAGAGAAGACTTGAAAGTTGACTGACTGAGGGGAAAATTGAGTGTTTTTAGTGCAGGCTCCACTAAAATAAATTCCTTTTTCAGTCACTGGACTAAACCCCCACTGTTCCCACCACCACAGAGAAGGGGACTGCTCTGTGGGGGGCAGGTTTTTATAAGCATTGCCAATTTACACTTAAATAAGGTAAATAAAAGTCCCAAGTCAGACCTGTTGATGGAGACAAGACAGAGGAGGGTCAGATCCACACACAAACATGACACATTGGTCCCTTCTTCCTTCTCCCACAGCCTCTGTTCCTCAAGAATTGCTTTATTAGGGAACTGTTCCCCATAACACTGTTTCTTGCCTTTGTCCAATGCAGAATCTCTCACCTTCTGCTCACATTTTCTTTTGCAGATAACCTGACAGACCCCTGTGAAAAAATGGTGTGCCTGTGTGACCAAGAAGCAGCCAAGTGTTGGGGAGCAGCCCCATACAACCCCCACTTCATCCTCTGGCCAGACTTTTTGTGTGGACAGACCCACCCCACCTGCCACTTCAGTTATGGGGGGGCAGAATAAGTCTTTTTAGGACCTTTCTTCTAACCCTTTGAATCTGAAGGTGCTGCAATAAAATGTTACCACCTTTACCAAAGCTAAGAGTGGTGTCACAGGATTTGTCTCAGGTCAGGGTTTGTAGGGAGGGGAGAGAGGGTAAGAGAGATGCTGAAGGAAGGATAAGAACCTGCTCTGACCACCACCTTTGGAGAAAAAGAGGGAGAAACAGAGGGTTTGGTCTGCAGTGCAGTGGGAACACTGCCTGTCACCAAGTGGCTTTTTTGGCCCTTCACATTGCCTGATCTTCAGCTCCCACATGATCTGGAAAATGTGTAGAGTCTTCTGCTGGACTGGATTGTGAAAAAAACCCCAACCCCTTTGCTGTTGCAAGGCTTTCTGGCTGGTAGTGGGCACACTCTTTGCAAAAGAACATCTTCCTTGCCTGCTCCATGTGTCAGAGCTGCCATGCTGCTCTCCTGCACTCTCTATAGGAGATGCTTTCCTATCCCCTGGCCACTGACTACCTGGGAATCAATTAGTGTTGAGAAGTGGAAATGGGGAAGGAAAATTCCCTTTTTTTTGGGGAGTAATTTTTTTGTTGAGAAGTGGAAATGGGGAAGAAAAAGAACCCCCAGGAAATGGGGCCTATGGAGAATGTTAGTCATGTCAAGCAAATCTTTCATCCCTCTTTTTTAAAGGGCATTGGTCAGGCTCCTTCTGCCTCTTCTGAAGCACTGTTGGCACATTTGAGTACCACCTTTAAAATAACCATGGCAGGGAAAGACCCAAAGCACCTCTGGAGTCAAGAGTCAGAGGTACACAGCCAAACAAAGTGGGGTTTTGGCAGAGGATACTACAGATTTCTTAGCAGAATCTGTTTTGCTCCTTGCTTCAGGAGGATGCTGATTATGCCACTGTGGCTGTCCAAGCTGAGAAAAAAGAAACAGGCTGAGAAAAATGAAAATGTCCAGGACAACGTGTGCTGAGATGGAAGCTTTTTATTCCATCTAGAGGTTCATTTTTTGGCTCACAGGGCACCACGGGGTTGTTCCACCTGCAGGCTTTGCATCTTCCAGGGACTCCTGCAGTGCTGCACCTCCAGTTAGGCTGAGCAGGAGGGAAAGGAGAGAGAGTGAGTGAGTGATACAGAGTGAGTACAACCCAACAAACTCTTCTCCAAGCCTTTCTGGCAAGCAAAGAAGTGGTGAGCTCTTCATTCAGAGAGTTTGCAGGGGGATGATGCTGCCTGGGCAGCATCAGCCTAGGGATGTGGTGGTTCTCAGCAAGAGGGGGAAGACCCTGGTGGGGGAGGCAGAGCTCCTGGCCGTGTCCCTGTCCCCGCCGTGCTGGCCATGAGGTGGCGGCAGTGCTCCAGTGAACGGCAAGAGCATCCTCAGCCCTCCAGGGAGGGGATTTTTTTTTCCAGCAGGCCGAGCAAGGTCTCGAAAGGGGAACGAAGCACGTCTCAAAGTCCAGCTTTCAGAGCCACAGTCAGACCAGGGGAAGAGCTGGGGAAAAAACGGGTGAGCTTCTGGCTACATCAGCCTCTTGTCAGGTCACATGTGATGAAAACGTCTGGTTTTCCCAAAAAAACACACCTCACACATACACTGAAGCCATCAGAGGCTTTCTGTACATGTGTGTTCTGAGAATATGGGTGTAACATGTAGCTGGTGGGAGGAAGAATCATCCAACCTTGATGGTTGGACTTGATCTTAAAGGTCTCTTCCAGCCTAAAGGATTCTATGATTCTATCCTTCAGCATACACCTAAAAGAACCAAAGGAGACCCAGGACTTTGTTGAACAAGAAGCATCTCCCTGAACCATTCTTTGTTGAAAATGGCACTTAAAGAAGATCCTATAATTTTGTTTAGAGGGAACATGTTAGGCCCCTGCATGAAGCTCCACCCAACATAAACAACTCTTTGAAAAAGAAATAGAACACAGAGCCAGCCCTGTTAGAGTTTTATCCACACTGTTTGTTTCCTGGACCTGATCCCATGTCTGACCAGAGGTGAGTAAATGCCTCATTCCTCCTTAAATTAAAATAAAAGGTATCTTTGGAAATAGGCAATTGGGTTGATTTTCCTAAGCAGGGATTCCAGGTTCCTTACCTTGGTGAGAGCCCTGTCTCATGCAGAGGACACACCTCCTCAGCTGTGGGGTTAAAACAATGATCAGAACCACCACACCTCCAACACCAGCTGCCACAACCCCAATGATTGTCCCAATGGATTCTTCTATACCAAACAAGCCTGGAAGAGAAGGCAAAGCAGAGAGAGTGACACCAGATGTCATCCAGGCAAGTATATACAGTGAAGCCAGCATGATATTGATTATGCCTGACATAAAATCCTGGCTTCTGCATGAGAAAGAGTCTCATGAGAAAGAGCCCCATTCATGGGGCTGCTCATTTCATCAGTAAATTGAGAGCAACAAAAAGTTCTGGAGAACAGTTACTTGCCTGGCTTCAAAATAGATGTTGTTTGCTCCCTGTAATGGACAAATTAACAGAGTCAGATAATTTCTCTCTTTAATTTTAGATTCGTTTTTGGGCAGGCATGTCTTTATGAATGATATTTCTCATATTCTCTTGTGACTTTCATTCAGGGATAGTGCAGAAATTAAATATATAACCTTCTTGGGAACACTGGCCAGGGTGCAGGTACCTCAGAGCAACCTGCAGTGCTGAGACTAGGAGACCTCATCAGACCCAGGACTGAGCCCATGGAGGAGGACACAGTTTTCTTCCCTTGTTGGTGCCACATTTTAACTTGCTACTTTTATAAAAATTACTAACAGAAGAACCCAGGCTCAAAAGGGGCAAAGGTTTAGTGGTGAGCTAGAAGCTTTGGTAATGAATAAGGGGGAAATGGCACTTGGATAATTTGCTCTTGACACAAAAGGTGCTGTTTGTTTTTAATTAGATAATAAGATAATAAGACTTCTGATGTGTTGGGGCTGCAGTGTGTTTAGCCTCTATAAAAAGGAGAGCTGCTTTGACATTTCTAGGTGATAAAGGCAAAGGAATTTATCCTTTTTAGAATGCCTAGTGACTATTTGTGAGGCTAGGAAAACACAGCATGGCTCTTGTAATGCTGCCTTGATTTTAATGTGAAGGAAGTTAAGCAGAAATGATCTAATGTGATGCTCACATTTATTGGGGGATCATGTCACCTGGAGTTAAGGATGAATATGCAAGTTAGTGGCTTGGAGAGAAACAATGTCAAAATAAGGAGCTTGGAGCTGTGCCCTGAGATGGGATCCTGACACCTGTCACTCATGGGGGTGCTACCAAACAGAGCTGTGAGTACAAAAGGACTTTGACTGTTTCATTCTGGGCACTCACTTTGATTTGAGTGATAATTCTTTCTTTTTTTTTTCAGTTGTAAATGCCCTTCGTAATACCTGTGTGACTGTTTATAGAGGCAAGCCCACTGAAATTAGCTGGCCTAATGAAAATAATGAGAAATCTGTAGAGCAATTACACCCCATAACACCAGGCCCTGACTGCCAGAGGCCAAACAGGCCAGCTTCCCTTACTCTGCAAGTGTGTCTACCAGCCTGGGAGGAGAAAAAGGGAGAAAAGAAGTAGATAGCATCAAATATTACCCAGAGCCCTCCTGATCCTCAGCTTTGTGCCATCTCCTGTCACCACCTTTCCATCTGGAAGTGTAACCTCACAGAAATAGACACCGTGGTCACTGGTGGTCACATTGAGGATCACCAGGGAGGCATCCCCTTGGGACAAGTCTCCCCCCAGGAAAACCCTGAAGTTATTTGGCACGACGGTCACGTTGTTTTCTAGCAGGTCCATCTGCCCCTTTTCATCTTCTTTGTACCACTTCACCCTCAGGTCAGCCAGGGAGGGACGTCGTGGGCTGGTCAAGTGGCAATTTAAGACCACGGTTTCCCCCTCTTTGGCTTTTTCCTTGGCTGGTGTTTGAATCACCAGAAGGTGCCATGGCTCAGGTGAGGTCAACAACGAAGGCTGTGCTGTTCCAGGAGTCACAGCTGCACTCCCCTTGCTCGTGGTTCCATCACTGACACCAACATCTGTACCAGGAAAGAGAAAGAAGAGGAAGGTTGAGGAGGATAAACCCTCCAGCTGCTCCTGACCTCTAACCAGCACCAAGCATGGAATCAGGACTTGGGGGTAGTCACTAGTATGACAATAGGGATTTCTTTCCCTAGACCCTGCTTAGATTATGTTCATGTGTCTTTTTCTGGTCCTCAGCTCCTCTCCACTGCCAGTCTAGAGGAAGATCAATGTCCAATGGCTTTGGGTGAAATTCAGAGTCCACTCAGCTACATTTCCACCTGGAACACTAACCTCTTTCTTCCCACCCCAAAAAGTTTTGGGGCCTGATGTTTCTACCTCAACTGCTTTTGAGGCAAAGCAAGAGATGCATGCACACTGATCCACAGGCAGCTCTGTTCTGACAAGTGTGAATATGTGTCCATCCCAACCTGCCTGCATCCCAAAACACAGCCTGAGCTTCTGAGGAATTCTGGCATGCACTTCCAGTTTCAGGAGAGGGAATCTTGAAGTTGTGGGAAGAATCTCCACTGCCAGAGACTGAATCCCCAGCAGATCCTGTCAGTGACATGAGGGATGGCACCTTTGCATTCTGAGGGTGTTGATGCCAAGGGTGACATCTGTGCTTTGTGAAGGGATGACATTGTTCTGCTACCCTTGGTTAGAGAAATAAGGACAACAACCCTGTAGTAGAGATTTAAACCTGTCTCCTCTCACTCAGCTGCTGATCCTAATATCAAACAGCCTTGAGTTAAGAGTGGTGTGAGTGGATCTCATTCCTGGAAACAAGCCTGGGCTCAGGACTGTCTCAAAAAGTTGCTGTCTCAAAAAGTTGCTCTCTCAAAAAGAGGGAAGAAGAAAAAAAACTCTTAAAAATAAGCCAGCAGCTGTCACCAAGAAAGAATTCAGAACACTTTTTGGAAAAATTTCTTCTGTTGTTTCATTTTCTTCAAGTGAAAGAGTCTCCCTTCTCATTTGTTGGTGCCTTCTCAAGGACTGCAGACCAATCCACAGTGAAGGTTTTGATTGTCTATTGTTTTGAGCCTTTCATTGTCATCCAAAGGATGTGAAATGCTGTTGTCTGGGTCTGGTAAAGCTGCACGATGACAATAGCCTCTCAATGCTCAGGGACAAATGTCTCCCAGCAATGGAAAACCAAACCCCTTGATAATGGGGTTGAGAGTTACTGAAATGCTTCCTCCAGGCATGCTTGTACACAAAATCACTGTTGTGTTCACAGTTGTTATTATTTAGGACTCCCATGGGAGTAGCACTGACAATTTCTGTCAGACAGCAGGGCCCTGTTGTTCTAGGGGCCTTATAAAAAGGATGTGGGATAGAGCTTGCAGTTTAAATCTCAGAGGAGAGAGAACTCATGGATGTAAAAATGCAGAAAATATCAGCTAGCTATGACACTGAGCAACAGCAAAGCATGTGGAAAACCTTCAGAGCTCTTTGGTGCTCCATGATTTTACCTCAAAATGAAAAATCTGGCCTTTTAACTGGAATACTAAGTATAAAGAGTAGTGGAAATACTGGACAAAGCTGGTGGCAGTTTGACCCATTCCAGTCTTTGTGCATGAAATATTCTGGTGTGGTGTATTTGGTTATTTGTTAGAGTGGATTTGAGCAATTTCATCATGACTGAGCAGGGACAATGTGCTTTGATGTTGCCTCTGTTCATCATGAGTTTTGTTTGCACCTCCTACCATAAGATAAGTGCCCTTGTTGTCTGATATCCACCATCTTTGATTCAATACAAACCATCTAACTTAAACAGAATTAGGAAAATTTAAATGCAAAAAGAGCAGGCTGTATTTTTTCCATATAGATCCTTTTCTTTCTCTCTTTCTCCCCTTCCTTCCTTCCTTCCTTCCTTCCTCTTTCTCTCACTTTCTCTCACTTCTCACTTTTTCTTTCTCTCTCCTCACTTTCTCTCTCTCACTTTTTCTTTCTCTCTCCTCACTTTCTCTCTCTCACTTTTTCTTTCTCTCTCCTCACTTTCTCTCTCTCACTTTTTCTTTCTCTCTCCTCACTTTCTCTCTCTCACTTTTTCTTTCTCTCTCCTCACTTTCTCTCTCTCACTTTTTCTTTCTCTCTCCTCACTTTCTCTCTCTCACTTTTTCTTTCTCTCTCCTCACTTTCTCTCTCTCACTTTTTCTTTCTCTCTCCTTCTCACTTTCTCTCTCTCACTTTTTCTTTCTCTCTCCTTCTCACTTTCTCTCTCTCACTTTTTCTTTCTCTCTCCTTCTCACTTTCTCTCTCTCACTTTTTCTTTCTCTCTCCTTCTCACTTTCTCTCTCTCACTTTTTCTTTCTCTCTCCTTCTCACTTTCTCTCTCTCACTTTTTCTTTCTCTCTCCTTCTCACTTTCTCTCTCTCACTTTTTCTTTCTCTCTCCTTCTCACTTTCTCTCTCTCACTTTTTCTTTCTCTCTCCTTCTCACTTTCTCTCTCTCACTTTTTCTTTCTCTCTCCTTCTCACTTTCTCTCTCTCACTTTTTCTTTCTCTCTCCTTCTCACTTTCTCTCTCTCACTTTTTCTTTCTCTCTCCTTCTCACTTTCTCTCTCTCACTTTTTCTTTCTCTCTCCTTCTCACTTTCTCTCTCTCACTTTTTCTTTCTTCCTCTCTCTCTCTCACTTTCTCTCACTTTCACTTTTCCTTTCTCTTTCTCACTTTCTTTCTCTCTCTCACTTTCTCATTTTCTTTCTCACTTTCTTTCACTCTTTCTCTCCTCCTCTGTTCCTTTCTCCCTCTCTTTTTCTTTTGCCAGGCAGCAGAACTGGAACATACCAGTTCCCTTCTATTCAAATAAACAATGCCCTTATCAGGTTGGCATCTGGGAGCACACCATGCCAAATGCCTCCTGGACTCTGCCTCAGAGCTCTGCCTAAGCCAGTCAGCAGGGTGATGTGGGGTCCCCTGTGGAGAGGCACGGGAGGCGTTTGGGGGAGAGCACTTCAGCTAGACAGAGATGGATGGTCTTCTCTTGCCCTGGAAAATCGATTAGATGATCTAATAGGTCATTGGAGATGTCAGTAGTTCATGGCCAGCTTTCAGACGTGAGGGGAGGAAGCTCTCTGGGACTGTCTGTAGTGTGACAATAAGCTCCACACTTCCCAGTGCTACCAGGGCACCTACTGCACCCTCGGCCTCCCCTCTACCCAACTGCAGGCTGACACTTTCCCATGTAAGGTCCTGCACTGGCTGTGAGTGGGAGATACAGAAGGCAGGCTGGAGGAGGTGGGGTGATAAAGGGAACAATGGAATATGCTCCCTTCCAGTCCTGGAGCCTCCAACTTACTCTTCAGGGCCTGAAGTAAACCCAAGCAGCCCTGCAAGCTTCTTCTGCCAGCTTGGTCCAGGTCCAGGGAGGAAAGGGTTGCTGTCTTGGGGGACAGAGTGTGGGTGTTTACCCACACTGGGGTTCCCAGCTTGGTGTCCAACAAGCTATAGTAGGGAGTCACAGGGGTTGGTGGGACTCGTAGTCCTTGATGGCAGCCGGGAGTCCCGAGGTCCTCGGTTGAAATGCTGGGGTTTGAACCTGGAACCCCCAAATTAAGGTTGAGATATGAGTGATTCCCACAGCCCTTCATACAGAGGTGCTGAGTTTGCCTTAGAGCTTCCCCCCAGGGTGGGGCTGGCCCTGCAGGGAGAGCCAGAAGGGAAATGAGCCCCAGGGGTCCCGCACTGAGTTGACAAAGGTCAGGGGTCTGCTG
>NW_008590388.1:0-310 GCF_000691845.1 Merops nubicus | reverse complement strand
TTTTTACCCCTGGCTTTCATGCACATAGTAACATTTCTGTCTACAACACAGGCTGTGTGTTGGTTCATCTCCCTGCTGGTGCTACCATCTTTGATGGGCCTGGTCATTGGGGCTCCACAACGGCGGGAACGTGGCTCTGAGGGGGGGCACAGCACCTCGCTCCTTGGCGGCGGTGTGTAGCTGAGGAGGGAGATGGAACGGCTCCCTCACTCACCAATGGTCCACAGCTCCTCTTCGGCCGGTCGCCTGAGCAGTCCCACCAAGTTCAGAGTCCTGGCTGGGCTAGTCCCATAACCAATCCTCCACCCTC
>NW_008590387.1:24442-35749 GCF_000691845.1 Merops nubicus | reverse complement strand
CGGGACGGGTGGGCCAGGCGGTCGCCACGGGGCTGGGGAAGAAAAAAACGAAAAGGGATTTTCCTCCCCCTGACCCCAGTTCGCACTTACTTTCTGTTCAAGGTATGGCATGGCTCAGCCTGCTACGAAAAAGTGGTAAATTGGATGTCACTTTGGAGGATTGCATTCTTGGGTGTCAATATACGATCTTTGACAGACCTCGGCCCTGGCAGGAGTGCTAAAGCCCTGGCTTTGCAAGACTTCGTGCCTGTACTGAGGCTTTTACATCCAGTTCAGACAGCCCAGCTTTGAGGATGCTCCAGACCCACAGCTCCTACTTTCTCTAATAATAGACATCGAGGATTAAAATTTTGGTCAGTACTGAGCATAATTTCATGTATTGAAGTTTCATTCTAAGATATGCATTTATAATAATTTATAATCTGCATTCACAAAAGCCCTTGCACAAAGTATGACCAACATATATGGTTTCCTGTATTGTGCCATGCAGTGTCTTTGAAGGTAAGAAATGAATAGCAAGTAGCAGCATATATCTGGGGAAAGGGATATACAGGGTCTTTAAACTTATTCTCATGTGTAAGCAATAGAGAAATATCATATAAAATATTTTCTGCTACTCATAAGCCCCTTTCAGTGTTTGCAAGGCAGCACTTCAGGTAGAGCAGACATACTTGCACACCTTAGCTACTTTTTTTTTTTTTTTTTTTGCACTGCTTATAGAGACTCAGTTTACAGAGACTTGACTTACAGAGAGCTGGGGTTCTGCAGCCTGAGAAGGGGCAGCAGCGGGCACTTCACAGCACAGGGATTAAGAGCTTGTCTCAGCCTGGGGGAAAAGTTTTGTGTCTCTTGGTGTCACATCTGAGCACAGTGTTCACTTGGACATGCATGTCTTTTGGCTATAAGAGTTTGTGTGTAATGTGAGGCACACAGAAAAGGGAAGTTTTACATGAACATTACTCTGTTGTAAAAGGAATCACAGGAGAAATGTGTATGTGAACAAAGAGCAAATGTGAAGATGAAGTATAAACCAGTTAAGATATGCTGCAAGAGTCAAGCTGCTGTTCAAGGCAAAGAGAAATCTTATAGCAATACAGAAATACAGAATTACCAGGCAAACTGCACAAACAGGCAATATGTCAATAAATAAAACAATGGTTAGTGTCAAAACCTGGAAGGTGTGGTATGTTAGAAAAAAGAAAATGAACCTGTCATGTAGTTCATAGATTCCTAAATTAACCATTTCATTTCAGATAAAGGGTTTTGAGGCTACAGTAGACATGGCAGTAAAAGCTTCTAAGCTAGGTGAAGCTTTTGGAAAATAATACTGTGTTAGAATGCTGAAGAAGTATTTCAGAAATGTGAAACGTATGATTATAAAATGTAAATTTTATAAATATCTGAAATGCTATTCTCTGAATGGGCTCAGACGGAATATTGATCATAGTTCTGCTCATCCCATCTCAAAAAACATTTGCAGAATTATCTGAGGTTGTCTAGACAGGAAAGACAAGATTGACCAAACACGCTGAAATATCTTTTCTGTAAAGAGACAGAAGGAGTTTGTTTACAAAAGATGAGTACAAATATATAATTTAATTACTGGTATTTAAAAAGTAGGATAGGATTTTCTCTCTGTCTCATAGGAGAATAACAAGGTAATGGCCAATGAAATTATGTCAGCTGCAATACATAGGGTCTCATTTCATGTAATTAGGAGCAGCACTAATAGAAATAAGCATTTGTACTGTAGTAACATCCAGTAAGCCCCAGCCAAGACCACATATTGCACTGAACACTGTAAACATGTAATATTAACTACTAGGCTAGCTGAGAAGCATTCAGCTTCCCTGTACTTCATGCCACAAGATACTGGGACCCTTGGGTGAAGCTGCCTCTCCTGAGGACAGTAGATGTGTGACAGTGTCCCAAAGGGGGGGGAAGCGGAGCAGTGCCTCAGCCCCGGGCGCGTTGCTCGGGGCTGACACCCATGTCACTATTTAGCCTACAGTAAAGCCAATGCAAATTATTGTCTTCCTCCGACTTCAGTGGCAAAGCAGCAGTCAAAATATTGCTACCCAAGCAGAGAACAGCACAGTCTCTCCCAAAAGAAATAAAAATGGAACAGTTTGGGGAAAAAAGGGATACTTTCTCCGTATCCGATGAATTTCCATGAATAATAATGAACATTCTGTTTTCATTTTTAAGGTGACAGGAGGGGATGGAAGCCAAGCACAACAAAGAAGTGAATGGGAAAAGTGGAAAAAGTCTTCCATAGTTTTGGCTTCAAAAGTGCTTTGAAAAAGGTCCGTGTGTCTCAGCTCACGCCCAGCTTTCCAGTTTCTTTCGAGAACTCAGATGACAGAATTGATGTGCAGCAGCTATAAACCTGCAAAGGGTCTGCAGTAATGGCATGCAGATAAATACATCTGGTTCAAGTTTACAAGCTGCTTGTGGCAAAGCAGAGTACTTGAGAGTGCAGTACAGAAGCCAGGAGGCTTTTCCAGCAGTAGGCCATTCTATAGCAGGACTACTTGAAAGAAAAGCTTTCTAGCTGAAGCCTTTCATTTGTGTATTTTGCAAATATTGTCATGTAAGGAGATAAGAAAGGTGGTGTTTTTTTTTTTTTTGTATGTCCAAGGCACATAAATTAGCATGCTGCTAACTCATGATAAATAGTAAGAACAAATATGGAAGTATGTAATCAGAGAAGTATTTACATGATATTTTATGCTCAAAGAACTCTGTATTTATTTAAAATTATTTAGAAGTGATTTATTTCTATATCCTTTCCCTGTAGAAGAGAAAAAAAATAAGGTTTCAGATGTCACCATAGTTGACTTATTTGTCTGACTTACTCATTAGGTGAACTGGAGCAGCATTTAGCTTTGCTAAGAAATGGGAATTGGCTGTCTTTCTACAATCCCTTAAATCTGGAAAACAGTTGGTCCATTTTGGCTCCTAAAACAAGTTTAGGGCTGTACTATATTGCCAGTGAGGCTAGAATATGATAAGGTAGAGGAAACTATTCCACTTTGTTAGTAGCCAGCACTTTCACACACATGCAAATGCACACGTAGTGGAAGAATCCTAGGATTAGTAAAGCAAAATTCCGTTTCCCTTCCATTTTTTAAGCTGCATAAAGAGAGTGAAATAGCATCCCAAATCCACTTCATTTAAAGTCTAATTGCTACTTTAGTGATGAAAATACTTAATCATGAGAATGTCTTATCAGTTTATTCTCTCAGTCCCTTCCAAATAATTACTGGAAATGCTTCCCAACAAACATAGCCATGCAGAGCTGCTCTCATTGCATAACCTGCCCTCTCCTCTGGGATACCATTGCATATGTCCTTCAGGAAGCCATGTAAAATAGTAGCTTCCTCCTATTTTCATTTGAATGTGATTGAGCATTTGCGTCAATCAAAGTACCATGCAAAATTATTGTTAACCTCAGGAAAGCAGCAGCTTCTCAAAATTGTTTGTAATATACAGGCATTTGTCTGGAAAATACTGTCTGACTTTATCTCCATGAAAAATGTAATTTAGAATGTGAGTTCAACACACATTCAATATGTCAGCCGTTCAGTATGCTCAAATTTTAGCCTTTTCTACTTTCTCTTGGAAGTCTCAGGATAAATTTGAAGACCGTTACCAAGTCTTGCACTCTCTCAGCCTTTCTCTTCTTTAAGCCAATTAGTATCATGTTTTTCTATTCCTCCTTGAACATCATGTTTTGCATCTTTTTTTCACTTTGGACATTCCCAGGTTGTCTCTTCCCTTCCGACAGGATCTCACCAAGCTGGGATCAAGTAATCCCATTGAACACGTCAATACTAAATGAAGTGGAAAGGACATTTGGGGTACCTTGCAGGCTATATTCCTGCTAATACAGTCACCCTTGGATATACTTTCTTGGCAACAGCCTGATAGTGTCATCACATGGTGACTGACTGTACTCTCAGTTCCCTTTTTCTATGTAGTCAGGCGTTGCCTGCACACTTGCTTCCTTCTGCCTAACTTCGTTTTCTTGCTTTTGAACCTTTTTTATTTCATTCTGTGCTTGCAATCCTTTTCTCCAATTTATCAGGTTTATTTTGAAGTCTATGCCTGGTGCAAAAGCTTAGTGCAAATTTGCTGAAGGGCATGGGGCCAAGCAATGACTTGGTATGATGCCAGTAGGTGAAACTGTAGGTGGACTTCTCAGCATCATTACTGGTTTAGCTAGCTGGAGCTTCTGGTGCCTGTGTGCTAGAAGCACATCTTCAGTGAACAAGTAGGCACAGCCCCAATCTAAGTGGGGAGATGATGCTGTGATTGTAGTTTGTGGGCTAACAACAAATGCAGTGCATTGCCTGGTTAAATGAGCTACAGCCATCAGTCACTGTGCACCCACATAGTCCATTTGCAGTTGCATTTGACAGACCCTCTGGGCTTCTGACTTGTTGAAAATGGAAGCTGTGATCAACCTGTTCGTTCTTTTAACATATGCTTAGAGATTGGCAGAGTTTAATAGGAGGCAGTACGTAAGTAGGAAGCTCATGCAGGCCAGATTTCATTCTGGACCCTTCTCATGTGTATAACAATCCCTTTTTTATTTACAGCATACATAGCTTATTTTTAAAGAGTTTTAGTTACTCCTGGCTAGTTAGTTATTTTCAATTAGCAATTGCTCTTATTTTTACCCATATTTGTGATTTTAAATTGAAGTATTGGTTTTGTATTTACACTTACAGAAAAATATGAAGTAAAATTATAAGGGATTTTTTTCCTAGTTGCGGCTGTTGGGAAATGGAAACTCAGTGCTGAACTATATAAATAAAAGATTAGTCAGATGTTTTTCAGGTACATATCCTTGCAGTTTGGACCATGCTGTTAAGGATCGTGTGGGCTGTTTATTAAGCGTGTGTGAGGAGGAGAACCCTGACTCCACTGGAGTAGTGCAGTTAACTTTCACTCGTGTCAGCAGATCCAGAATTTAATTCAATTCACAACTTCAGTCTCTCTCTGCATTCTCAACTGACAGTTATGAAGAATTACCCCACTGCCCAGCAGCTAAAGGCATCTTTCCCACCACAATGCAGCTCTCTCCTATTCTTCTCTTTCATGTTTCTTAAACATAATGATGCTTCATTCAAGGCTTTGCAGCAGACAAAATCTGCATCTGCAGAAGAGAGCAGGGTATGTATCAAAATCTGTAGAGGCTCTGACCAGCATTGGCACAGCGGGCAGTGGAATGTACAGCTCAGTGTTTTCTGCTGTGAATATTTGTGTAATGTGACATGGCAGAAATGGAAAATGGGGCAGTGCTCTCATGAGGGAAAACAAGAAATAAATCCACGGCAGTTTGAAATAGTTTACTCTTATGATGATCTCCTTAGGTTTTCCTAATAAAGCTCCATGGAACCTCACCCAGCAATTGAGCATTAATGCGAGGTTTTAGAAGGACTATGGGTTTTATATAGGGACTCGAATCCAGCACATCCTCGAGTATGTTCACACAGTTGGTTTTCATTGCTGCTGAATATTTCTACTGGTTTTTCTTTGCATTTATCCATATTCATTAGCGTTTATGGAGCCTATTATGCTTTGTTTTGTTTTGTTTTTCCCAATAGATTAGAAAATCATCTGCTTTCCCATTTCCGTATGCATAGGCCATAATTTTCTGTTAAACCCCTCACATATTAACCTAACAACTGGAATTTCTGAAGGCTCCCTATCATCACAAATTATTAGTATCGTTTCTCTCAGTAAAGCCCTTGGTTTCCTGGAGTTGTTTTTTTGAGAACATTTTCCCAGTAACGATCTCTCTGAAACCACAGAGAGGTGTAATAGCACCAACAGCTCCTACCAGCTACCCCCCACCTCTTACAATAAGAATAACTTTTGCCTACACTTTGATTTCAGAACTTGTGTCTGCTTGGGTCTGCTGTTCCTGTTTCCTTCTTTTCAGAGTCACTGCTTTATCTCAACGTCATTTTCCATCTTGGACGTGAGACCAATTTTCTTTGTTCTTTTAATGAACAACTTCGTCTTCTCCATGTTAAAATATAGTTCAGACCTTATTAAGTGATCTTAGTTGGTCTATATTAATGGTCTGCTCTTCTCATTATTTACTGCTGTATAACTTTGTAATTTGCAACTTATTCCAGCAATAATTTCCTATTTTTGTTCAGATCATACCGTATGGTTTAGGTCCATTTAGTAGGGGCCACACTGATATCATCTATTGCTGGAGTTTTTACCAAAAATGCTGTAAAGCTGTGAGCCAACACCTCCCCCCCCCCAAATCTTACAGAAGTTTCCCTTATCAAACTAATTTGTAATGTCATGGGAAAATAGGAAGGGCTCTTTTTTTCTGACAAAACTGATTTTCTGTGTTGGCTGGCATTAATTATACTATCATCCTTTAATTGTACTCTGATTTCTTCCTGTGCCAGCCTTTCCATCAGTTTTCCTGACATTGATGTCAGGCAAAATGATCTGCAATTTCCTTATTAAGTAATGGAACAATGCTTGCTTCTCCTCTGTTTTTGGGAACTCAAGTGGGTTATCAAGATGTGTTTTTCTTAGTTTGTTTATTTTTAATTTTGTCTTACTGAGGTTTAGAGTTAATACCTGTTAAACAGGTATTATTTTGTGATATTTTGGAATCTTAGTCATGACCATATGAATTTCTGCTTTGATAGATCATATGAGGAATATTTTAGTGTCACAGAGCTGGTTAATCTTTCTAGCACTGTTTGTTACTATCACTATGAAATCTTCATAACCCAGGATATAGCATTCACAAAAGTGTATATGCAGTTAATTTCATTCATTTCTGTGTTGCCATAATGAATAAAACTGCTGTTTAGCCATTGCCCTAGAAAATCTGTGAAGCATATGCTGTACACTAAGGTGCCTAGAAAGTTTGCACCACAATGCTATCCTGCTACGTGTAGATAAAAGTAATAAATTTTGGCTAGTCCCAAACTTTTAAAGCATGTTATGAATCTAAAATGATACTCGCTGACATTGGTTACTTGGAGTAAGAGAAGATTTGATCTTGTCCAGACCCTAAAGCAATTAAACTGTTGAACATTTCCTACTGATCTATAAAGAAGACATTTTTGAAAGATAAGGTGTTCCTCTGACCCAGCTTGCACTGTGCTTAATAAATTAACTGGTTTTGACCCATTAAGAGAAAATGTACATAAGTAAAACTGTGCTCTATACATGGGAGTTAGTCTGTGATTTACTCATGAGACTAAATATCAGTGGTATTCTATATGTATCACTGGTTCTGGAAAAATAATTATGAATGAAACATCTCTATACTTTTTAGAGACCACAACTGGCGTCAGGACTCCTTTGTACTGGAAGCTGTACCACAAATATATCTCTTGCTTGCGTGGGTATGTCATCATATATCCACATTTTTTTCTACTTTATGGCAGGAAGGAGGGGAATGGAGGTTTGTACCCAGTCCAATGCAGAGCCTACAAGTAAACACAGAATGTGTCACTGAAGCGTTACACAGTATGGGCATAGAAACTGTTTTCAGGGCATTTTAGGAATGCACAGGCATATTTGGGAAATTAAGGGTTAATGTGTGATTGTGAAAGATCAACAAAACTTTAAACAGTAAACAAGGTGAACAGAAAGATTACTTATGTGTGATACTGCTATTATAACCTAAAGATATAACCTCTTGTTCTGAACAAGCCGGGAAAATGTGTAAGCGATTAGTTTGTAACTAAGGCCAACTGCAGCACTGCTAAATGAATGGATTGGGCTTGTACGGCATTTGAATTGTACTCAAGAGCAAAACGTTAGAGAACCATCAGATGAAAAGAGCTTGTTACACATGAGTGTGTGTCTATTTCTGGACACACACACACCCCCTTTCTTTTTTTTTTTTTTGGAGGGGTACGGATACTTGGGATCCTTCCATTTTCTCCTTCAGTTTTCATGCCTATCTCTCAAGACATCTGTGGTGCGGACATTTGTTCAGCTAAAGGAGTCTGAATGAGTTTATTCACAATGCATCACTGCCGATCCCAAATTAGCTGCAATCTGTTGAAAAGGTGTTCCCTGGAGTGGCTATTCATACTGCCTCATGTCTTTTATTTAAGCTTTAGCTGACCTGAGGAGTGGAGTCTTCACAGCATTTTGATACTAGGTAACTAGTTTCTGTCTGGTAAATAAAAGAAGGAAACCATTAGAACCAATCAGTGAAATGGATCTCTAGTCTCCCATCACAGGTTTGGGTCAGAACCACTCTGCCTCCCTGAAGAACTGAAGCTGTCTTTCTCAGGAGAATAGTGAGTGATCCAAGAGCTACCAGGTCCAAATTGTCATGGCTATGTATCTTTTCGCACTTGGTGCTCCATTTCCAAAATTGCTACTTACATTTCATCACTGGCAGGTTGCACACTGTTAGGTTTCTGAGGTAGGGGTTGTCCATAGCCATGTGTTTCTGCAGCATTGAGCATAGTTGGTACTTCACGTGCCGCTGTAAAACCAATACAAATGGCAACGTAAAACAAATTTTGTTGGAAACCTATACCACTGGCATCTCTTAAAAGCTTTGTTATTAATCAGTGTCCCCTGATTAGATCAGTGAGGACAGCAATAGTTGTCACTGGTCCTATATGACAGATGGCTATAACAAAGTGTAAAGATTATGTAATTTAACTTGGGCTATACAAAATGTTTCTGTCATAGCTAAAATTACATCATACGAGTCACTTGTTTTTAGTATTGTACTTAGTCTTCTAAACCACTGGGGAGCTGATTTTTAATCTACCTGTGCTTTCTATAGCCATGGGGTTACACAGTTACGTCTGGCAGCGTATGCTCTATGATTGATTCTATGCTGGGTCCTAGGAGAGACAGAAAGAGTTATGTCAACAGTGTGTTGTCAAGTGCAACACCACCCAGTTCTCAAATCTGACAGACCTGATTTGGTGCCTTTGCTCCCAAATGGGTAATGTGAGTGCCTAAAAACAGATTGTACCTGACCAGTGACTGCCTGGTCTGCTGGCCTGTGGGCTGGTGGTGAAGGAAAGACCTGGCCACTCAGCCCTGAAATCAGGCAGCCAGCTCATCCCTGAGTGGGGCCAAGCTCATAGGGGTGCTCTGAGGGAGCCTGGCAATAGGCAGTTCTGGAGTATCACAGGGATTTAGTGCCTGGATAGGATATGGATATAGGTGCAGGTGGCTCTGCTATGTCTTTAAGCAGCCAATTAGATACCCTGGCATTTAAAATGCCAGTGGTACCATATGTAAGTACTCCTGGAAGCCACAGCCAAGCATCAGTGACAAGCTTCCTGGGATTTTTCACTCTAAAAATTTAGGCATACTTTAATTTTGATAGAATATGAAAATGTAAGTTATGGCTTTTGTCCTTCAAAAGAAAAAATTCTTATATCCAATGAAGGAGGCAAGTACCTCCATGTTAGCTGTTGTGGCCACCCACTTTTAGGACCTTCAGTATAAATTTTATACCAGGGGAGAATCAAACTGTGTGAGAACAAAGCTTCCAGGAAGAGCTATGTACATGGGGACAGTAATATGGAACTAAGTACATGACTATGCTAAACTGTTCCAGTTTGGAACATCAATATTAAGGAGACTCTTGATGAGTCTAAAACTCCTTCCAGCTGCTTGTGAGCTGCCAGCTGTGCCTGACATTCCTGCTTTCCAGCTGCAAAGTCTGGTCTCTTTTTAGAAACCCAAAGAAAAACCATTTAATATTTATCTGAGCTTATTTAATTTATTTTAATTTTATTTCTTTCCCAAGTAAAGTGGTTATGTGGAAACAGAAGTTTGTGTGGTGTTCTCACAGCTCAAATAATAATCTGAGGACCCCTGAGGAAATGAAATGTGATGCAGCATGGGCCAGCCTGCGAGGACAGCTGGCTTCTCAGCTCACCCTGCACCAAACACATACATATCACCTGCTGGTTTTCTCCTTTCCATGTAAGACTGAATGACAGCTGTCATTTTGTTTTCCTTTGTTAGTGATGTCGAAGAGGGACTTTCTGTGTTTTGCTAGAATTTTATGCTACCTAGAGCACATGGTAACACTGCCAATACAGTGATATTAACAGATAAAAGCACATGTGGGAAGTTCTGCAGTAGTGTACTTCAGTACATTTATACAAACTTCACATTCATTTATATTGCATCATCTGGATTTGCATAGTATGCATTTTGATTATAACTGCCAAAATCCATTTTATCTTTGACAGCTGACTTTGTGGGTTTTGTGAGGAAAAGACACTGCTGATTAAATTTGTTTTGACAGGACTGGATTCTGTATTTATGGGAAAATGGCTACTGCAGGGCCCCCAGAATCACATCTCTGTCTCAGTTCTTTCTTCAATGTCCCGAAAATCCAAGATATATCAGGAAACATATGCTACTCCATGTTCTTTCAGCATAAAGGAAACCTGACATGTTATTGATAATTGACCACAATAGTTCTTTTGATAAATTTGTGTCTTCTACCCATCTGTTGTTTAAGTGTCTTTCAGGATTTTTTTATCCTTCCAGGATTTCTGTCTTATTCCATTTTTCTTTTTGTTAGTTTATAGGAGATAAATCACAGCTATTCCCTTTAGTTACTTAGTGGTTGACTCTTAATTTCTTCATCTCTGTCTGTGTGTGAATAAAATTATGACCTTGTTTTCCTACTTAAAAGTAGTTTAGGGAGAGAAGAGAATACAGAGTTGTATGGAAGGAAAATTAGCAAAAGGGGGAAACAGAACCAAAGCAATATTTGTGATGGTTTTGAATTTTTAGTGAGGTTGAAAGATCTTCATTTTATATGGACTAGTATTCAGTTTAACTGATGCATGGCGTTTAATATTACTACTAGAAAAAACCAAATTCTGCCATTGCTATAATGTTGTAATTCTATTATTCACTACAGTATGAATTATTTAGAATGGTAAATGTATTACAAAAAATAATATAAATACATATAAATTAACAGAACAGGAATTGGAATTCTATAATGCTTATAGTTACTAATAAGGAAAGAAAATAAAGAATTATAAGTAGTTCTTAAACTAGTCAGTAAGGCTGAAAGTGAATGCTTCAAGTTCTTCCAAGTGCTTTCCAGACATAAAACTTGTAGATTGTAGATTTTAACACAGATACAACCCTGCTGAGCACTGAACTGAAACATGCATAGTACTATTGTTTTCATTTGCTAATAGTCCTTACTTGCTGTGGTGGTCCCTGAAGGTTCAGGCTGTTTTTCATTCAGAGTGGCTCAAAGCATTAGGACACTTTGGTCTCTTTACATCTCAGCAG
>NW_008590387.1:0-24430 GCF_000691845.1 Merops nubicus | reverse complement strand
GGAATGCGTCAGATTGAAACAGCCTCCCTCAATCAAAAATAGAGCTTCTTTCTTTTTTCTTTTCTTCTCCCCCAGGATTCTCACTGCTTCTGAAGAGCTGTGCTCATGAATAGTAATATAAAAAATTATCTGAAGCTCTTGTTACAAGTTAATTAAAAAAAAAAAAAAGGAAGATGTCTTTCAGTTTGTGTGTTTATAGGTGTCTTTAAATATCTGTCCCTACCTTTATCTGCGGGATCCTTCAAATCCACTAGGCAGCATCAGACAAATCTGGTGGAGAGAGAAATAACAAAATAGTGTGAACATCTCAAAAAACTACCATTAATGCCCCTCATTGAGAGTCAGAGTGTCACTGATCATCTCAGGAGAGGACAGTACCCACGGAGCAGAGAGCTTTACACCCTGGAGTATCAGCTGGAGCTCTGTGTGGCCCTAGATAGGTGTTAGACTGTGAAGTCTCTCCTGCATGGGTCCTTCACTGTCTGCGGTGTACGTATAATCCAGTTAAAAATCTGGCAGTCACAAAATACAAAAAAATGCAACTGGTTTTATTCTGATGCTTCCAGAACAAATGATTCTCCTGCTTCAGGCTTATACCTACTTGCTCTTTCGCTTCTTTCCCTCTACTAAGGTTGAGTTTAAACACTTCTAAATCACTACTTCAAAAAACAGTATTACCTTGCTATTTCTAGTTTCTTTTCTGATGGAATCAGAGAAGTGTTTCTCTGCTTGTTGCCCATTACCCAATCACCCTTGAAGCTTCCAGGTCAAATATGAAGTTCTTTTCTGATATCTCCAGTGTTCTCATGAAATGTCACCATATTCCATTTCATTTGTGCTCTTATCATCACCAGTGTTTGAAAATACCTTACACTAGTGCAAAAGCACGATATCCTCTCCTGTTCACATCTCCCTCAGAGAACTCTTCTTTTGTAGGATTTAGAAACAGAAGTTAATAGAGAGCCATCATTAGCTGACCATGCACACTGGTGGTTCTGGTTTATTGTTGTCCTTTTGATCTCACAGATCTCTACTGCTTGCAGACCTGAGCTGCTTAGTAAAGCAGTCCTTGGGATGCAGACCAGGCCTTTGCATTTTGTACATGGTGGTGTTTCTGTTCTCTGGCTGAATGTCTTGACCTTTAAAAGGTAACTCTAAGCCTCTCAAAATGTGTTTTATTTAATCAAGAATCTAATTCAGAGATAGCAAGTCTCTCTTACAGGCCTGAAATTCTCTCTGCATGCTGTTCATGCCAACCCAGCTTTGCCGACACAAATGTTCATGAAGATTGAATAAAAAGAGCTGTAAACACAGAAGAAAAGGCTTTCAGACGGGTTAGAAAAGCTTTTCATGTTTTTACTTTCTTGTTGACATAGCAAACAATTTGGGTTCAGGTTAATCTGTTTTTATTCCAAAAATGAGAAAAATATAACTGATATTTTACTTCTCAGTGGAGCAGATTAGTCAGAGAGCTAAGCACAATGGAACAAAATGAAACAATTTAAAGAAGGCCATTGAAGGTATAAACCTTTGTGTAATCAACAGCAATGTTCCCTTCAGTACGGGACGTTATAAGAAATCTGGTTGTGCTGGTTGATTTTCACTGACTACAAAGTAGAATGGAAACTTTACAGCAATCCTTAGGTGCGAATGCAGGAAGGTGGCTGTGCAACCTGAGCTGTCTGACCCTGGCAGAGCAGCAGGCTGTAAGCTCACTGCCTAAAGAAATTTTTTAAAAATCACTGCTGGGAGGAGAGCTTGCTGTTTTATTAATGTTTATCAGATTAAAGAAGTGTAATAACGGAAGCAGTATAAGCAGTGCATAAAAGCAGAGGATTGAAAGGCAAAAATGCTTTTGAAGTGTGCCATGGCCTCTCTCCGAGAGCTTCTCATCGATCTCCCTCCCAGTCTGTCCTGTCAAACAGCTGGCATGGTGTGAGCAGCATCCTTCATACAGCTGTGCTGTCGGGAGCACAGATGCTTTCACTTGCACTTGGTAGTTCCTATCCAGCTTCCAGAATTGTGGCAGAATCATTCACAGATGTTTGATGCACTGAGATGAGAAGGAAATTAATTAAAAAGGGATATGAAGTTAATATGTAATATAATAATCGTCTTACCATTGTCTTTATCGGACTCTATAAAATCCATCTTTGTGGATCTGGTAGGAAATGATGTATGCACATTGCATTAAAATTCCATCTGGAAAGTTATATATCCCAGAAATTAAGGAAAGAAGTGCTTTCTGCTTTATTTGTGTGTAAGAGTTTTGATGTGCTGGTGAAAGGCACTGATCTGTTGCTCCTAGGGCTGAGGTCCTTATCCACAGACTGTGGTGCATGGCTCACTCTTCAAAGAGCCTTTTAATGTGCCTGAATGATGACTTAGGTCTCCTTGTCCTAGACGACTCTCTGCCTGCTCACATCCCTTGGCTCCCTCAGGTTGCTGCAGTTTTGCCAATAGTGAAAGTAGTAATGACTTTCTTATGTTAACACGGTCTACTGGAAAGTGGCTGGAATAAGAACCCTCACTTCTCACATGCAGCCAAACAGCCTCCAGATGGGTGATGGGCTTAGTTCCTACTAACTAGAAGATTTCATTGAAAAAAGAAAGTTTGAGGCAGCATGTACATGCTGTTTACTTAAGTGCGTGTCCTCCTACTAGTTATGGTTTAACTCATTCGCTATGCCTGGCTGCTCTGCAACCTCTGGGTCTCTAATTCATTGCTGCTGCTGGGCATCCCAGCAGACTAACAGAGGTGTGAGGCTGTAGTAGCATCATAGAATCATTTGGTTTGGAAAGGACCTTAAAAGATATCTAGTTCCAGCCCCCCTGCCATGTGCAGGGGCATCTTCTGCTAGATCAGGCTGCTCAAAGCCCCATCCAGCTTGGCCTTGTACACGATTCTATGACTTCCAGAGAGGGGATATCCACAGCTTCACTGGGCAACCTGTTCCAGTGTCTCACCACCCTCCTCAGTACTGCACATTGGCTGTGGTTGACTGAACCTCCACATCAAGAGCTTTTACCCTCAGAGCAGTTCCACAGAATACTGCCATCTCCCTGGTCCTCCTCAGCATTGCTGTTGGAGGAGGAAAGTTGCTTGGAATTAATGTCCGCACATGAGAGCGCAAGATTTACACCAAAGACCTTTCTCATTATTCCTAAGGACTAAACCTGTCCCTATAAAATGTCACTGAGGTGCCTAAGTGTACTTTTACAGGAAAAGAGAAGAACAAACCAGTGACAGACAACAAGTATTTTAACAAAGGAATCTAGTTTTTCTCTTTTCACTGCATGTTATGCAATGTACAGTGAACACTGTATTTGCTGGCAAAGGAAGGAAGTCTGGGGAATCTATTCATTTTCCTCCACATTTAAACAAACACTTTCTCAGAACCATGACCAAGAAAGGAAGCAAAAGTACTTAGCAAACTTATATTAAGTGTTCTAACTTCATGTTTATATTTTGTTCCTGAAAAATACACTGGCGGTATTGATATCATAGTAGCATTCAGCTCCTGCAGTCTGATGTGGGAGAGGACTCAGTGAATATTTTTAACCTTTTATGGAAACTTAATTTTGTTTTCAAAATACCTGCAGCTCTGAACAGTCTGAGCCATTCCAAAGCAAAAATTGTGGCCTTCAAAGCAAGTTCATATGACTCCCACAGGGTAATCATGTCTGGGAGAAAAAAGCTTGTAGTGTCCAGAGACAGAACTGCCTCTGAGTAAACCTATTTTTTTCTTAACTTTCTAGTATTTTGGTAATGTGATTTTAAGATAGAGATCTTATGAACACCAAGGATACTGCTGTAGGAAGATGACTTCTTTCAACCAGGTAGCTGTCTTAGATTAATTCCAAATTGCTACATAATGCCACTACTAGCTAAGGTTTTATAGATTTGCATTTGATGGATAATCCTGTGATTTCACTTACTAATCTGGAATATTCTGAAGATAAACACCATTATTTACAAAATTTTACTCTTTTCCCATAAATCTGTGTTTTCATGTATCATGCCAGAAGTTCTTACTTTGGGAAATGTAAATCAGATTTTAAATACATGATTGAAAAGATAATTTGATCTTGAGAAAGAAAAATATTTAAATTTTGTTTACTTTTTAGTCTCATTCATTTTAAACATTTTGTGCTACAGTTCACTTGTGCATAAGTAAACTTTTGCTACTTAAGGATGAGCTGTAGTTTCCGAATGCAATCTCCAAAGAAAAAGGAAAAATAATGAAGAACTGTTGTTATATTTTAGGAATACATCTGAAAGATTTGGTTAAAATATTTTGATTTCTTTACAGAGCTTATTGTCCCAATTATTAAAATAATGGCCCTGCTGCCACAGAAAGGCTAAGTCATAACCTGCATTGTGTGGCAAATCTGGTATTTTTAATGAACAGTGTTGTCATTGTGTCGCTTGGTTTTCCTCAGGCAAGTCCCACAACTTTTGCAGAGCTAAAATCTTTTACTTATTAGCTGCCTTGAAATAAATTAAAATAATTGTAATGGTGAAAAAAAAAAAAAAGAGGAATTGTGAAAGATGGGTATTTTATGGCAAGAAGTGGCAAGTTGTTTCAGGTTTCTGTGACAACGAGAGGTTACGATGCCATCATTAATTGTGTCAAATGCAGCAATGCAGTAGCAACATCACAGGCTTAGGATGCAAAATGGCTGCAGTGATGCCTTCATTCATCTTTGCTGTCCACTTCACCAACATATGTTCTCACCACTACTGCAAAACTCAATAAATCAGAGAAGCACAGTCACTCTACAGAGTGGGTCAGGTTCTTCTCTTTACCCTGTACTATGTTTTTAAAGCGACTCATTTAGTTTGGGATTTTCTAGTCTGTCAGAACTGTAAGGAAGTGCCAAATCTGCATGGTGGTAATGTGTTAATTTCACCTTGGTCATTTTGCTTTAAAAGCTGTTAGTATTTTTGTTTAGACTACCAGATTCAGCTTTTTCTAAAGTAACATTTTTATTACTTGTGCAACACAGTAGTTTACAGAAATGGTCTTTTGTCTGTCTCCAGTGCTTTCATGAGAATACTCAGTACTGTCCATCAGTCTGAATGTCTCTGAGTGACTAATAGAGTGGACAAGCCAGATCAGCCCTATGAACTTTGCTACCACAGAGGAAGTACAGTGATGTTCAGTAGGGGCTCAGGGTAGGTACAGGTTATCTGTATGTTCAAATGAAGTCAATAGATACCCTCTGGATTAAAGAATATTTGTTCTAATGCTTTAAGGACCTTATTCTTCTAAACTCCATAAGCTTAATTCAGATTGACATTGGTAAGGAGAGGCATTTCAGGTCATTTTTGGTCAGAAATAACAGGTATAAAAAGGAAAACAACAAAGGCTCTTGACAACTATTTCTTGGCAATCCCAGCTTCCCGTTAGAAGCAAACACACACGCTTTTTTCAGAATGACGCAGATGTCTCCACACATCCCTGGCTTGGGAAGACACAGATGGACTTGTGTTTTGAGAAAAAACAGCAGGCAGTCAGTTTGGAGAGGAAAAATAGTCTTTGATTTTCTATGGCTGTTACTTTTTGATGGAGGCATGCACATGTGGTCAGCCGTGCTGTAACAGAGGGAGAGCTGGGTGGAAGGAGCATGCGACAGGCACAGGCAGGCTGTAGGAAGACCTGGCCATCAGCCTCATCCCCATGGTTGTGCTGCTGGGATAGTGGGATGTGATGCTCAGGCCCAGCCAGAGCTCTGCCATGTGAGGGGCTCAGGACGGGCCTGAAGCACAACAGTCTTGCTCAACCTTCTCTTCTATTTGAGTTGGCTTCTTCATGGAAAAGAAGAATTTCCAGCTCACAAATTAATCTATGGCTGCAGCGCAGAGACCAGCAATAAAATACCTGTGGAAAGATGGGTGGAAGAATGGAGCTATGAACCAGAGCAAGACATGGAGTATCTTAGTGGCTTAGGTTCTCAGTTCCATGAGCAGGGCTTCCAGCAGTGTGGTTTATTCCCACATACAAGTAGCAGCTTAGTTATACTTCCTTCCAATTTTCTGCCATTTTTGTCTAATTGGCCAATTTTTAGTGGCTTGTTATAGCAAGGACAGAATTCCTTTTCTCCATTTCTACCACTGTCATGATCAGGGTTTATTTTTGTTTTAACTGATTATTTGTTACAGCTAATTATTAATTTGTTTCTGGACATAAATAAGTATAAAATAGTCTCTGACCAAAATAGTTTGCAATTTAACATGAGTGATAATTTACATTATTTAATTATCTGTGTCTCAGTTTACTTTAGCTGCAAACCAGGTATATAATATTTATTTTAATTTACAAAAGTATTGCAAGCTTTCCTTCATTAACACTTATAAAAATGTTTATGTAAGAGAAACCTGAGGTGCTATATCATGTCAAAGCATTACTGAGTAGAGGAGAAAGATGTGGTCAATCCACAATAAATATTCAGAATCCCATATGGAGAAGTGCAATGAAGATAGGCTCAAAACACCAGCCTGCCATTGCCATCTAATTGAGTTTAGCCAGAAAGCACACTATAAATACGTAGGATCCACTTTGTCAGATGTTACATTTCACTTGCATTCTACGCTAGAGCATTGATCTCTGATTGTGATGATCGTGAATCATCATTTTTCCATGTATTAAGTCATTTAATATATGATAGTACATTAGTGACTGGAAGCAGAAAAAGTTGCCAGTTTATTTTTTTTAAGAGATCATCTAGGAATCAGCAAATTGCTGAACAGGGGTTTATTTCTGTTGCTGAAGTATAAAGGCTTGCACTGCCTGCTTTGATATTTCTGTCCAGGACTTTAGAAGTCCACCATCTATCTACGGCTCCTACCGGAAAGAATTCTGTCTCCTTTTGAAATTTCCTGTACTTTAGGTGACACCAGACAACACTCTGAGTGTGAAAAAATATAAGGGAGATCAGAGAAAGAGCAAAAGGAATTAGATCTGTATCACTGATAAAGAGCAGGGGAAGAGACGCTGTTATTTCACCACTGGAGGCTCTAACAGGGAGTGGATACTATTACATGGGAACTCTGAAAGAGTCCATAAGTCTTTTATCCAACCAGACTGGAAAAATTCATACATCTATGAAAAGTTTTCGAACACTACCAAAAAGTACTTGGTTATTAGGGAAACTTGAAATTCCTTTTACTACTGCAAGAATAAAATTGTCACTTTGGAATTTGTCTTCTGTTAAAACAATAATTCTTTCTAGGAACTTAATCAGAAAAAGTTTTTTGGGAAAATTTTCTTTTTAGCAGAAAACACTGAAAAGCTTCATATGGCACAGTTTCAGCATCTGATTAGATAGCAGTGGCTGTGCAGAATGGAGAGCACTGGTGGGTACTCATAGGTATGTTGTTTGGCAAGGTGAAGCAGACGGTGTTTAGCTTTGGTTATGCCATTTCTAGCCAATAAAATAATTGCTATTATTTAATAATCCATGATTAAGACTATGGGGATTTTCTGGGAAATAGCTACAGAGGTCAGGCATTTTCTCAAGTGGCAGTCTCTTGGGACAAAATGTGGCCACCTTCTATACCAACTAGGTTTCTGCCCTATAAAAGAGGAGATGGTGAACTCCACTAATGTCTTATTAGGGAAGAAAATGGGCCAGAGTACCTGAGTACTCCTTCCTGCAGTGTACTAAGTGCTTTCCATAATATGGGCAGTCATATTCCTATTGGAAAAGAAGTCTTGTTATGCCTTTGCTTGTCACGAGGCTTTCACTGCCCTGAGCAGTGACTATACATCAGAATGGCTTCTCCTGGAAGATGGGTAGATAATTCATGGCAGAAAGTCATGGGCTGAACCAAAGCATTCAATGCTAATGAAATGGGTAAAGATCTGAAATCCTTCAGGGGTATAGGCCTTATGACATGCAGGCACGTTCCTGACTGGTTTCCCAGCCTAGATGCAGGGCTTGTTTCTGTCAGCCAGTCAGTTAGTGAGGCTGCTAAGCTGGGTCATGTTCAGGCTTCAGCTAACCAGACGGACAAGGTTAATGACCCCCAGTGCAGATTAGCTGAATTTTCTCATCAAGACTTGCCCTTCCTCCAGTAGAGGTTACTGATCCCTAAAATTCAGTGCTACAGCTATTCATGAAATTTGTGCTAAACACCAATCATTTAGGGAAAAAAAAACACCCGAACAACTCAAATTACTCTTAGTGACACTTAAACTAAGGTGGATTATTTTAAAATATCTGTCTTAAGGACTTAACTACCTGTGAATTATGTCAACAAATGCAAAGAGATGGTAACCTATAAGTGTGGTCATGACAGCAACCTTTTCATCTAGTTGATTTGCAGCCAGAAGAAGACAAGTGGCTTCTGCCTATGTCTTCTTTTCCAAGGCCTTATGGTAATGTCTGTTTGAGAAGTAAGGCTTCTCTGAAACCAAAGCTAGCCAGAAAAAAAAAGAACAGTTTAATTTACAATATAGCTGACAATTTAATTTAACACTGAGAATGCACTCTGAGAAGCATGGTAATAATGTAGCTGAGGGACAGTGAGATAAATAAGCTCACTCTAATGCCAGCACTAATGATGTTCTTTTTTTTTCAGCAGCTGGGGTAGTGTGGTCAGAACTAGCTTGGTTATATCTGTGCCGTATGTACTGCAGTGTGAGGTCAGGTAAAACAGAAACTAACATTGCAGTGTCTGTGTTTGAAGGCTTGCTCTCATGGCAGCAAAATATTTGAAACTATTCCAGATGTCCTCATGGGGAATTTTCACAAATTCTTATTTTCAACTTGCAAGGAGATACAAAGCTCTCTTTTAGTGACTTAGAAGAGAGTTTGAAAGAATGACACACAAGTATGTCAGTTGCACTTTGAAGGCTGATACATTCTTCATGATAATTTAGGAGCTGGCATAATCTGCTGTGTAATACACTGAACTGGAAGTCAATAGAACCGGTTTCTAACATTTCACCTCACAGAGCTTATTTCTCCTCCTAGCTCTAATCTGTTAGGAGCTGACAATCTACATCGACGAGACAGCCTCATATTACAGGTATTGCACAGTTCTTAATACAGTGGGAAACGTCATTCAGGCTCTCAAGTGCTATCGTAAGACATAATAAAAAATATTACCTTCAAAGGTCACTTTTCAGTTTTATGTTGAGAATAGAGATACAAGTGTGGGATTTCACTGTGCGGATGAAGACTTTGGGAACTTCAGAAATGCTGGTTCTTTCAAAGCTGTGACTTGATCTGAGAACTTGCAGGTATTTCAGATAAAATACTTTGTTCTTTCAAGGTGTGTGTGCATGGATATAATTGGTCAGATACATACAAAAATCTACCTACAGAGCTTGCCTCTGTATTTAGAGAAACAGAGAGATTCTTTCTATAAATTATAATAAAATGTACAAATTGTATAGAAAATGGCAAACATTGTAAAATGTTGACTGCAAAGTTCAACCAAGCACTAGGTACAAATTGAGTTTGAATTCCAGGCTTCCAAAGAAACATGTTTTTGCCTCTCTAGATTTATATTAGGTATTCTAGTCTTCCACTAATTTCCTCTCTGTTCTCAGAGCTGTATTTATATTTGGTTCATTTGGCCTACTTGAGCATCCTTTTTTACTGCTAGTCCCTTAGTTTGATTTTCAAGTCAAGTAGTCTTCTGGAGGTGCTCAGCACATCAGTCCCTTGAAGGCAAATTTGGAAAGCATAGCATCAATTGTTATGATTAACTGCCTTTAGAGTACATGGTAGTTGTGAGTTAAAACGATGGATTTCCCAGAGATTCCTAAAGAACAATTTCCTACTTTAGACAAGGGCACACGCCCTGCTGTCTGTTTAATTGACAGAAGGAACAGCCATAGTCAAAAGCCAGAAAAGGAACAATTATCTAGTCAGATAATTTGAACATTTAAATAATTGACTCCACAGTACAATAAAGTATAATTTAGTTTTCCTCCAGACATTAAAAATATTAATAAGAAGCCGGTATGGATCATGAACAGTACAAAGTATTCAAACCAACTCAACTGTAAATTTCTGCTGGCGAAATTCCAGAGGTCTAGTTTAGTCTTACAGAAAAGATTTCTGGCCTGAAACTGTGCTGCTTTTGCAGTTCCTTTGTGTTATTACCAGCAAAGAGAAGCAGAAGGCTGGACCAGCCATTCTTCTTCAGGGCAGTAGCTGAAAAGATCAAGAAAGACTCTTGATATTATCTTTAAAAAAGAAATAGGCTACTGGCTAAGGTCAGGAGTACAGGGACATAAGTTATTTCATAACTAATTTGGATATCTTCCACGACTTGGTTAGAGAAAAATGGTATAATTCCAAAATGATAGCAGAGAAAGCACAAATAGCGAATTATTCTAATGCAAGCTTTTGTAGGCAAAGCCATTCATTATAGCTGTTCAAAATGTGCAAAAGGGCAAAGTAACAAGTGTAAATACATTTTGTTTTTAATTGGAAGCAATGCCCAATGTCACTTGAGCTTCATTTGTTCAAGTAAGTAGGAATATAGTGATACAAAACCAGATGGTGTTTGCTGTTATTGGATGACAGATTTTCTCTTATCCCTGAGATTAGCCAGTTAAGTGTAATGCATTTATAGCCAGGTTATGCAAAATACGAGCATCCTCAGCTCCCATTAACTGCCAGGGCAGCTGGAGGGTCTCAGTACCTCCCAAGGGGTTCATAGCACTTAGGAGTCAGGGAGCTTATTAGCTGAACTCTTCACCTAAACACTTGCTTTTGTGATTTTCTGATCATCAGTTCCATTGAAATCAGTATGCAGCATCTTTGGGATCACTCTCCAGTGACCCTCTTTAGGCCTGAAATCAAAGACCTTCCTCTCTTTGCAGGAAATTGATCAAGTACTGAGGAACTGTGTCTAAAATCATCACTGGATTGATGCGATTATATGAATGTAGTAATCCCACTAAATGATAACCTTATTGAAACACATATATACATTGCACAGGGGTAATAAAGAGAGATAAGATAATCTTAGTGCTCAGTAGAAAACGCTTAGTAAAAACTGAACAGTTCCAGATGCTGGACAACCTCCCATTGAACTTAACACTGCTGCAGTATAGAAGTACTGGGCTGCTCTAGACAGCCTGAATCCTGAGTGCATTTTGAACACAGCTATCCTAGAATTATCAAAGAGGGTTTTTTTTCCTCCTTCAAAAGAGGTTTCTGTTGAAATAGCAACCACCATTTCTGAATTTATTAATACGGACTGTGAGATGAGGCTGGCAAATGTACAAAAGTCAAAGTCAGATTTAAAGAACCACCATACGACTTTATAAAAGGGAAATACAAAAAATGAGTGTGCCTATAAATATACTCTTTACACATAATGCACAAATAAATGTACTTGCAAAGTGGGGCTCTGGTGGTCTGCGTCTCTTAAACACAGGCACTGAAAATCGGGATCACATTGTGAGAAGCGCCTGTTAAAGTTACTGTTTGCAGATTTTGTGATCTCAGTTTGAGGTGAGTGGTTTCTTAGTTTCAGGAAGGCTGCACCTTCTTTTGACAGCACTTAGAGTTTTGATGTCTTTGGCAATCTGCAGGTTGATCACTGATCCGAGTTGGGTGCCCCAAAGGGAGGCACAAAGTTTTAGTAAATGCTTCTGAAGGTGCTGCTTCTTTCATGTCGTATTACAGCACAAAGACACATTCCAGAGTTATGGAATAATTCACTTGGGTTGTACTTGGTTGTTTTGTTTTGTTTTGTTTTGTTTTTTAATTAGCAAGAAAGACAATCTGATGAGCTAAATATTATTTTGGGCCAATGTGTATAAAATATTTTGCAGGTAACCTAGGAGGAAGTGAAACTTAAATCTATTTGTGATAAATTGCATGAAACAATAGTTGTAAACCAAGTAGCCAAACCTCAGAATTATCATATGGTGGGTTCTAGTAACCTACTGGTGTTAGTCAGGACTAAAGGCAATGATAAAGACTATCAGAGAAAACTGCACACTAAGCTCCATGCAAGAAATTCCCTATTAATGAAAATTTCATTAGCATTCATTAGGAGGAGTTTCTTCATGGTCACCACTTCCCGGTGAAATGAAAATGAGAAACTAACTTCTTTCTTATTTCAGCTGGGCTGGTTCTGTAGTCCAAAGTACAAACACTCATTCTTAACTTCTGGGTGTTACCACATACTCTAGATGGGTAAAGTAACAGAGTGACTCTAACACAAAACATGGCCCAGGGGTTCATTCATCCTTGCCTTAAAATTTTCTGGATTCCTGCTTTTTTTTTTTCAGCTTTGACCTTCTCTGAATAGAAACAGGAGATAGTGACTTCAAAGTTACTACATTTCCTGGGTAACAAAGTATGCTACCAAGTTTATAGTAGCACATATTAAAACAATTTTTCAACAGTTAATTCCAATATTATTTAATTTTTTATTTTAGTCCTACCAAAACAAACAAACAAACAAAAAAAAAACAAAAAAAAAGATTCCTTCATATAAAATTGTAAATTTGATTTCATTTGACAGTTTTGAAAAGAAGATTTTTCTTTGTAGCCTATGAAATACTGTCATTTGAAAAAAAACTAATCTCCAAGGAATTGCTGCTTTTAAAAAAATGGATAACTTATATCAACTCCCTCTAAATTTTTCTTTTTTAAACAATGCTGTATTTCTATGTAAGCAGTATGCATGCCAGACACTTGCATGAAAAATATGATGTGTACAGTGCACTTCATTTATTTCTTGACATAACAACATAAGTTGAAAAAACACAGCGGTTTGTAGGAATTAAGTTATGACATAAACCAGACTATTTTTGTCAAGAGAAGGAGACAATTTGCAATTAAAAACAGTGAGAAGAGGACTGGCTACACAGTTTATGCAAATCATGTGTGAATTTTATAAAAGTATGAAAGTGACTCGTTGCGTCCATGTGACAAAGCGCGGAGCCTTGTCATTGCAAGACACAGTACACTAACCATACAGAGGAACCTAAGCTGTAAACCTAGTAAGCATACAAGACCCCATTGCTCATGAAAGTCCTGGATGTGCCTGCTCACCTCCTGTGACCTGGGAAGGGTCTGGGGCAGCCCTTGCTGGCAGCACACTGACTGCAAAGGGCGGAAATCGGGACTTCAGCAGCAGCGGTATGAGTTACAGCATCACGTTAAACAAAACATATTGTCTGTCTGAAATTACAACATCGTTTCAGGAGGAGCAGGTCAACATGAAATAAATATTTGAGGTTCAGTCCACTCTAGGCAATTTGCCCAAAATAATAATGATGGTTAAAAATTACATTTGGTTTCCAAATACCCATCCAAATGCATTACACTTGGCAGCTTGACAGAATAGTCAGTTTTACAATTTTTTTGCCATTAAAATCAGAGGTCCCATGAAGTGTAACTATCCAAACATTAGACTAATTATTACTACCTTGTGTCTGCAAAGGGCTTTGTTCCCTGTCAAGTCACCTTGACACTAGCATAAATAGCGTAATTCTCCTCCCCTAACATCCCTCTCTTCCTCCACCCCAACGCACACACAAAGTGGCATTTAAATAAGACTCTTCACACTATGTCATAAATATTAATGACATGAAACTCAGGGCTTGGCATTTTTCATTAATGGCCCTCTTCATCACTGGTTGCTCCCTGGACTGCAGCCAGCCTCTATGTAACTGGCTTACATTTTTTAAAAACAATGTTAATATTGACGTGAAACAAAATACTGAGATAATTTTTTCATGAACTACAATTGTTGGCACATTCTCTTTCCACATTGTATGCTTAGGATGTCATTTGGAATGACTTTGTGAACAATGCCATGTTGGCTTGGCATGGTTTGACTTGTAATTACAGTTTATGCCTTTCAGCAATCCCTACAATGCCTCCAAATGAGCAGTGGATGGAAATTTGATATATCACTTGGTCAGTTGTTGAAAAAAATTAATCCATTTTTCTCTGCATTCCGACTTTTCTAGTCATCTCTGCAGAAGGATTAACACTGTTGTTGGCAATACAAGAAAACGTCTTTCTTAGTTCCTGTGGTCACTTGCATCCTTCCCATCCTTTCAGTTTGAGCTGTACCAATTGTTTGAAGTTGTAAATTAAATAATAAATGACATTTTGAGATATTTATGACAGTGTTTAAGATTTAATTTTCTGTTTTCTATCTGCCTAAATGAAATACATTCAACTCAGTTTCCTGAACAACATTGGTGGCTCAGTCCTACAAGATAATGAGCCTTCTGAACAAGGTGCCTTCTGCCAAGCTGACATACTTCCTTAAACATCAAGTATGTGTTTGGCTTTTCTTGCCCTTGACTGTTTACCTGGAAAAGGACCACAATGTTCATGTATCATAGGCTTGAGCCTTGAAGTTTCTAGATTGTCACTGAGAAGCTGGCATTTCCATAAAACATTTGGATCAGATGAGAACAATAATAATTTGCCTTTTGCCTTCAGTAGAAAGTGACAGTGGAAAGCAGAGAAACAGAAATATAGCAGGCTCGTGGAAATAAAATGTATTTCACAGTGTGGTATATGTCATGACCTTTAGTGCTTTGAATTAAGCAGGATAAAGAGCAAATAGAAGCTATAGTTTCGTGGGCTACAAGGATCATGAAGTCACCTAATCCAACACAAAAGCAACAAACTCTGGGCCCTTCATGACAGGCATTTATCAGCCTGCCTTGAAATCTTCGGTAGGGATACACAAAACCTCAAACTCTTCTGCTGCTCATGGCCCTTTCATTATAAAATGTTTCTGAAGATGTAAACTATATCTCCTTGCTTCAGTTTTAGCTTCTTACTTCTGTAGACACATAAAGTAGCCTTCAACATGTCTGAAAGACTGTTATCAAGCCTTCCCTCAGTGTTTTAGGCTAAAAAATCCCACTTTTCAATATTTTATCATAATTCATATTTTATAGACTTTATCTTTTTTTTGCTATCTTTGGGACTGCCTCTGACTGGGTCATAAATTTCATGACGTGTGGTCCCTGACCTAGGAACAATAACCCAGTTAAAGCCTTATCAGTGCTGAGTAGAGCAAAAGGGCTATTCCACAAACTTGCATGCTATCTGCATTCCAGAATGACATTTCCGTGTTAGCAGCAGCATGTCCTTCTCAGCTCACGTCCGGTCTCTGCTCAGCTAGAGTTTCTGTACCCTTCTCTGTCTGAATTTCTTCCTCCTCAGCTCTTCCCATTTTGAGTGTGGTGCTTGCACTTGCAGAAGTTGGAAAATATCTGAAGGTTTTCCTTCATATCTCCAGTTTATCACAGGTATATTGAATACTAATCTTATCCTCCTAAGTACTTACAATCTACCAGACTTCATTTGCTTTTAAATCTAATGAGCCTATTCTGTGCCCTACCATTTGGCTCAGTAGTGAAAACATTGGATAGCAGTGGACCCAGGACAGATACCAGTGGAAAATCCATTCGATACATCTTTCCATTTTGATGAGGAAACCAACTCTTCAGCTTTGCACTCACATTTGAGATCTGTTTTCCCTAGCTGGCTTACGGTGAGCAATGTCGTCACACGAGAGTGTTACAGACATAACACTAATGAATGCTAAATATTTAAGATTAATGTTTTTCCTTTCCTCTTTTCAATGATAAATAAAATGTCCGGCAAAGCCTTCAAACATATTTTGAATTACTTTTCAGGATTTTTTTTGTTACTGACCAACTGTAGCATCATTACAGGCTATGTATCTCCTCAAGAGCTTTATTTCTCAAGAGTACAATTCTGAAAAATTTGGCTTGACACTGCAGTTAACAGAACAACCTCTGAAAGCACACATCAAAATAACATATTTTTTCTTGCTTTGTTTCTTCTTCAATATATAGAATTAAAATGTCAAGAAATATTCTTTCCATCTGAATGGTCTTGATGTACTTACTGTAAGCCTGCACTTTAAAAAAGTTTGCATTATTTAATGGATGTGTACCAGATAGAGCATAAATTATCTCTACTGTACAAAGAGAAACTCATTACATACTTCACATTTGGTTAACTATTTGAGTTTTAGAAACTTTGAGCATTTGGTGACAGGATTTCACCCACTCTTAGGTCTCCAGCTGTTCAGTAAACTCAAAATCAGAGTGACAATGCTTGGATCCAGGGTGCAAATTTTGTTACGTTCTAAAAGTTCTGAAAATTTACAGGTGTTTGCATTTGGTGTTTTGGCTTGCGCAATGTTACTTACATCTTTGTTTTAATATGCAAAGTATTTAAAGAGAAAAAGAAGTGCTGTTATGCAGGGATGTTTATCAGATGTATGCCCAGCTGTATACAAAATGTTAATGGATCAGTCCAAAACTGCTTGTGGAGTAGCCTGTGTTGTCCTGCTGTTGTTCAAGGGCTTGAAGTATTTTATAAATGCTTACTTTTAATTTATACTTGTACTCATAAATATGAAATTGATTCTTAATTTAGACCACTGACACCATGTTTTGACTCCAGAAAACAAAACCTATGAGTTTACAACTCAGAAAGGCTGTTTCCTTTCATTGCTATCATCATTAGCATTTTCTGTACAACAGTAGCCAGAGTCTGAAGGGCAAAACTCAAGAATGTTCTGTAGTTTGAAAGCAGAACCGTTATTGTGTTCATTTTTTTTCTAAGCAGAGGGAGTGGAGAATTGTCTAGCTGGAATAAAAAGTGTAAGGAAAGATCTGTAATATCTGTTTTTAGGATATTAAGGAATAACAGTGAAACAAAATTTGACTGGTAAGGAAATTGCCAATTTTGGATAATGAAAGTAACTGCTCTCTTTAAATGGTAATTAGATGTGAGTGTAGATAAGGACACATTACACTTCAGAGATGCTAAGGCACAGACTAAAAGCTGAAGTTCTCAGCTATATACCAGATGCAAAGATCTATAAAGGGATCGCAGTACCCTTCCTTTCCACAGTGCTTAGTTTTCCCAAACACTAAACCCTTTCTAAGTGTTAATTAGTTCATTTCATAATGCTCCATTTAGGGGAATATAGTTCTTTCAAGCCTTTTTTAGCAGATGTTGAAACTTTGTCTCTGGAGGATTAAGTTGCTTACCCCTATTCAAAGTAGAAACACAGATTTGAGCTCCGGGTTGTCTCCTGTATGAATATCAGGTTGAATTGTATGAGTTGGCAAGCCCTTAGAACAGCCAGAAAGTGAAGATGTCTCAGACTTTGTACAATACTTGTAGCCCTTTTACACATAGCCCTTCTAGAAGCAATACTTCTCTGTCCTACAGAGAGAGAGGTCCTGAAGTGGTATTAGGTGGCCTGAACTGCATACCTGTAGGATACAGTAGAACTTGATTTACTTGACATGATGCCAAATTTACTTTCACAAGTAGAAACTAAAGATGATATCCCGTGTGGCCAGATAAAAACCCTATCCTCTCATACAACTGAGGACATATGAAAAGTCTTAGTCTCAAATCTTCACCAAGAAACTGTTTCTAAATAAATGGATATATGTTGGTCAATTGTTTATTACTTTTTTACTGCTAGTATATTTTACAGAAGACTGTATGATAGTAGCAACAAAAAAAAAAAAAAAAGGCAACAAAAAATTACAAGAAAATACTAACTTTTTTTCCAGCAAATGCTTGCATGCTCGTTGTGACAATAGGTTTGCAGAAAGTGAACACGGGACTTTAAAAGGAGATTAATTTATTGATGAGATAGAATTTTTTTCAAACAAGTTTCATCTGGAAGGCTATCAAGTCAGGAAGAGGAAAAAATGTCAAGGAACTAAGTTGAGCCAACAGCTCAGATAATGACTTGTGAATATGGAGCATTCAGAAAATTTCATATGAGTTGACATTGGTTATCTTGTCAAAATTAATAGCGAGTAACTTTTTAAATTAAAGTGGCTGGGTGGTATTTTGACCAACAATTCCTCAGTGTGAACTTAGGCTGACTCCACTGCCTCTCTTCTGTTCTTCTCACTCATGTTTACTAGCATTATACTTCACAGAATATTCCATTAAAACTATTTGGTTTTATAAAACAAATTATTACCTACCTAAGTAAAGAATAGTGAACATGATTTTGACACCACTTTGATTCTTCATTGTCTATGTCTAGCTCTAACTAACTGTTGAAGTATCCTATTTTGTCATTTATATGTAAATGAAACTTAAGTAAGCAAAGTTTATGTTGCATATTCCCTTGGTCTATCTTTCAAAAATCATTAGGGCCTGACTTAAGGAATGCAGAATGGTGTCTGCTTGTAAGTTTGTGATTCATGCCTCCTGTCAAGGCTACCAAACCAGTAAAAACACTGGAATGCAAAAAAAATAAGCATGATTATGTATTTCAGGAAAACAATTTTCTGAAGAATGTTTCTGGAACAAATCTTCAGTGTTTAGCTAATTCTAGCTGATATTTCAGTGAAGGAATGCCTACTGGCACCGATTTGTACTACGGAATTGTCCCACAGGATGATGCTTTGCTTTAGGGTGTTTAAGGTGTCTTTTTTTGGATTCCTGTAGCAGCAAATCCTTTAACAGCTCATTACTTAATGGAAACTAAACAAAGCTTCTTCCAGGAAACAAAAAAAAAAAAAAAAAAAAAAAAGTTGATCTCTGTCACCCCACAGTGAACTTCTTTTCTTAAATACAGAACACATGCTTTTGGAAAATATCTTCAGTTTAATCTGTACACTGTAAACTCCAAAGACAAGGCTACGTCCTCATTCATCCATCTTGCATAGCTCAAAACTCAAAACTGTCTGGGAAAAGGAAAAGGAAGTGCAGAAGATACTTTTTGTGTGTAGAAGTCTAATTATATGATATGACCAGACTTTTGTCTGTCATTCCCATTAATAATAGCAACCTACATAACTAAGAATTCAAGAGTCATCTCTTCTACCTAGGCCTCCTAAAGGCATTGATGGACCTGCTTTGCTTTCTATTAATTGATATTTCTTCAGGTGTTTTTGATTTCTTATGTCCAGAAAGCTCAGTGCCAGCTCATCCCACCATACATGGTGACCTTATTGCTACATCTTTTTCTGCTGGAGGAGCTTTTTCACAGCTCTTCTTTTCCACTAGAACTGCCACTGAAACACCAGTGTTGATTGTGCAAAAAGTACTATAGTAGGAAATTTAGCAGTGCACTGTTTCAGAGGATCCATGCTGGAGGTGTGCTTCCACACTGGCTTTTGCCTATGCTGTCACACAAAAAATGTTACCATCCTTTCTGCAGGAAAATATTTCCACACAGAACTGAGGAACCATAGAGCATAATGCCCTGAGTCTCATGGAAGCAATGAAGAAAAGAAAATTACAAGCTATTTTGCAGATGTATTTTGGAAACATGCTTTCAAATTGTTTGTCCTTTCAAAGCATTAAATTAGGAGATTTTATGTCTAGTCATTATTGCTCTGCCTTCACACTGTATGAAGACATCTTGCTGCCTTTGTCCTCACTGCAACAGTGATCTATTCCCACTGGAGATGTCTCAGTATGTGGAAAGGAAAATATTCCTGAAATCAGTGAACTCTGGTTTTAACTGCCTAAGCAAGTTGCTCCTGTTTTTTCTCCCACTTAACCCATAATTCCTGAAAATATACAGTTCCCAGATATAAATGTAGAAAAGCTAAAATTAAAAACAGATCACTTGCCTTTTCTTTTGAGAATTGTGAAATTGCATACTTTGTATTTATAGAGTAGCTGCTATCTAAATGTAGAATATATAGCGAAATACTGCCTAGTCTTTATGCCAGGTTTATATTTGACTTTTTTCCTTTCAAATAATCTCTTGTGATTAACAGCAATATAACAATATAGGACACAACACTGTCTACTCTAAAGAACCTATGCTTTGAAATAAGTGAATAAATCAAGCAGTTAGAAAATGCACAAGATCTGCTACCCAAAGTCCACTGCCTTCCAGTCTGAAGCTCTCTGCCAGTTCTTGGATTACATTCAGACAACTGCAGGACCATTTTCTCAGTATCTCTAGCAACTGTTTGTTTTCTTAGAGGAGGTAGTTTTCTTTTTTAAACATGACCACCATATAAGCCTAGGTTTCTCTAGAGGTTTCACAGAGGTTATGTAAATAATTGATGCTATTTTTGATTATACATCTTTCATTGGTTTAACGTTGATAGGTTTTGAGTTCATTAAATTTAAATATAACATCTAAATTCATGCTATGATTATTTGTAATTTGTGAGATGTGCAGAAAGTAAATCAGTGCTTACTTTGGCTATGTTGAATTAGAAGGTTTCATGAACATATGAAAGTCATAGTGACATGAATAGGATGACAAGCATTCAGCACCTACACACGAAGTCATAAAACATCCTCCCAAAATGCGAGGGTATGATCTCTTTTTTACAACTTGTCTGCAATATCATTTGTGAAGGTCTCATTACTGCTTATGCCATTCTATCGTTGGAAAAAGCCTATGAGTAAAGGGCTAGAAATAAACTCTTTTAGCTCTACTTTATGATTAATGCATGGTTGTTTTCTTTTTAATTCATATTCCTTCCTTATTTTCTCCCATGGTTTTCTCTTCCCTTATGTTGTTTCTTTGGCCCTCCTACTACACCAAAACAAATCTCTGCATGTAAGGTCTTTGCTAGTAGGACTATGTGTAGTGTACCATTGTAAGATAGATAGTTCTTAATGGCTACTTTTTAAAAGAAAAAAATTCCACAGGGCACATTTACACTAAAAAGCAAACACAGACCTTTCACTCTAGCTGGAAATACCTAGTAAAAAAGAATATTTCATGGAAAACACTAACTTGTCTGGCAATGTCAAGGTTATAGCCATCTGGTAAGAGTATGAGAACCGGGTGTCCAGTATGCGTAACTAATCTACTGGAACATAACTTATTAGTAACTGATCGCTTTTTTTCATAACTTTCAGTAATAGAAGGTGTTGAAAACTATACTAAATAGGGTGCATTTCACATAGATTTTCTGCCTGATCCTGTTCACTAACAAGATCTAATTTCATTATTTCATGCTCACTCTTATGGCCTGGGGCACAGATTGAGTGCCACGGTTATGTGAGCTAATGAGGCATGAAACATGGGAAAATACCATGAAAAATTAACCAAACGGTCCATAAAGTCAATTCTGGTTTATAATTTTATAGTTCTTTTGTATTCTATGTACCTGGCTTGTCAGAAATCTTAGGATCGTTCCATAATTTATGATACAGGTTTATCAGGTTGGGGTTATAGACTTTTTAGTATTATCGTGAGCTATTTTGGATTTGTTTCAAAAGGGACTTCGTATGCTGATCAGGCACAAGTCCTGTCAATTAAGTGTGCCTTAGCCTTATGAATCTCAGTATGATTCCACAAAATTCAGGGCAATGTCTTCAATACAAAGGCCTTATAAAAAGAAACAATCAGGTAGCCCCAACAGAGTAAGAACTGTTTCAAGCATCCAAAAGGAAAGACATTTTGCATGGATATTTCATGAATTTTTTCAGATCTCAATATTGCCTTCTTACTATTTCTCGTATTTTCTTTTTAAAAATATGCCAGTAATCAAACTCCATGGCAGTAATACAAAATAAATGCATAGATTGCTTTTTACTGTCACAAGTAGCATTTTGTAACTAGGAGGGTAGGTTGCTGAGTGCTCTCCGATAGCTGCTGCAGGACAAACTGACAGGAATGTGTGCTTAGAAGATCCCTGACCTAATCTAGGTCTAATTAGTTAGTTGGTGGCAGAAAATGTAAAGAAAAAATATTAAACCAAAAAGAATAGAAGCAAATGATATTTCAAAAAGAGTAACAAAAGGGTATTACTACAGAATGAAGTTCTTGCCTGTGCTTAAAGATCTGTGATTCAAACCCATTCTTAAAGGGCATCAAACTACTCATATTTCAGCACTTCATCAGCCCTATGCAAATTCCAGATGCTGTTGTTTTTTAAAATCCATAAACAATTTGTTGTACAGCATCTACACAGTTCTGTGGAACTCACAGCTTTGCTAGTCACGCTTAAAGTGCATGATCACCTGCTTACTAAGTTTTGGGAAATCTCTTGTTAATTCAACAAGAGCTCCCCACTGGGCTGGGAATAACACAGTGCATTAAGAGACTAAGATAGGTTAATAAATAAATATCTAAGGAATTCTTGCTTCCTTCTTGACAATGAATGGCTTTTGTTTTTCCCAAGACCATCCTCCCACAATGTATTTTTCTTCAGACTACACCGAAGGGGAGTATGGAAACAATGCCATTCAGACACCATTACAGAGAAAAGCAAAAGCTGTAATGCTGCTTGGAGCTATTATCTAAATGCTCAAATTACCCAACAGGCATCACACTGAAAAAAATGTCAGCGTAGTCCAAGGAAAATAATGTGAAGAGAATACGAAAAGCGTTGTGTGCTGTGGGGCTGAAGATGCACTACAGCCTGCATCACAATCTCTAGCTTTCTGAAGGACTTTGCAGCATGTCCTCCCCCTGTGCCACAGTGGATTGCTGTGCCTCAGGTCAGGCAAGGGCTACAGCAACTCAGAGGATCCTTCTCTGTTCCAGCACACTTCCTGGCAACATCGAAAATTGGAGAAATTTAATTAAATCTCTGGAATGTCAGGTGAAAGTTAATAAAAACCACACAGCAGCTCACTATTATGTTGCCATGTTTAACTTTTTCAGGTCTTTGCCAGATCTTAAAACTAGTGATCGCTCAGACCCATCAGTAGCAAAGACAGAGAAAGTACGTTAAGTGTGGGGAGAAGAAGGTTTGCTTTGGAAGGCCAGGATGATAGGTACAGACCATATTGCTCTCCTACATGCTCTTCGGTCACTAAGGGGGCACCAGTCACCTGGCCTCAGGACAAGTCCCACTTTTTGAAGAGAGCAATAAATACAGAAGACAAGTATTATAAGACTTGTTTAATTTAAACCCCAGCTTTTAAGTTTTCCCTTCTTATATCCTGATAAAAAGAAGGAAGAAAGCAGAAGGGGGGAAGAAAAAGCAGCAGCAGTGGGGAAGCTAGAGGGGACAAGAGACTGATGCATAAGCTGCTCTCTTTAAGAACTTGCTTAGCTCAAGTTGGTCCCAAAAATATTTTCAACAACTCTTGATTCATAAAAAGCCTCGTGCGGTTAGTGGTGAATATTTTTATTCTCACATTCCCTGATTTTCAGGGTTTATGACTCCTTAAGGGCATTGTAATGTATCAGCGTTTGTCTCTATGTAAATAGCCCATGTATGTGGCTGGCTGGTTGTGGTTATGTCTAGCTTATGTAGAAAAGCAGGGAAGGACCTGAAGGTGCTAGGTTGCTTGTTTTACCATGTTTAGCCATGTCACTCATCCACTTCAATAATAAATACATTTAGGGTAAGTGTCATGAAACTGATACTACATTAGCAGCAAAAATATTGATTCCAATTATTTGCAAGTCTCTGTTTGCTGTAAAAATAAGCCTTCCTTAGTAGATAATCAACGTAGTGACTAATCCCTTACCCAAATTTATTTTTATTGTAGAATTCTGTAGGTTTGTGCTAGATAAAATACTCAGTTTCCACCTCGACAGCTTCTTTATGCAGGCTGGGCCAGACATGCATCTGGTATAAATTAACATTGCTCTGTTGATGCAACAAGAGACAGGAAGATTTCTATCAAGCAGTGGTCAGTTCCTGCACGATTAAATGTATATTATGTCATGCATTTGGGTATAAATTGCTTTTGAACCAGGATTGCTTTGGAACCACTCTGCACTTTATTGCCCTGTATGTAATAATGGTTATAGAAGGGGCAAAGCACCGGCCAGTCAGGCCAGTATGACCTTAGTGATACACCATCAGCTGCAGTGAGGAAAAAAATGAGAGTGGCGTGTTCTCTACCCGTATCAATGGGAGGGGACATTAGAAAGGCAAATAGGTGGCTAAGAAATTGCCACCAGTTAGTTATGGTTTATAATGACAACTTACATCAAACAGCTGGTTACAAATATGTCACAAGGAGCTGGTTTTCACACAGCTGTGTGTGGGAGTCATTGCCACTGCATCTTGTGGAACTCAAAAATAGAAAGTACTCAAAAGCATGATAAGCTGGATGCAAATCGTACCTTGAGAGGTGGCTAACTCACTAATTGCTCCCCACCAAGCTGGAACCCTAAAAGAGAAAGCTCACACATTTGCAGTTCCTTATTTCTCTCCAAAGTACCCATGACTGGCTGTGGCTGGGGATGTGCAGCACACAGAGGTTGGTTCCCTCCAGACCAGAGAGAAGATCATGGTTGCAACATGGCCAGGAGCTGCAGAGAGGAAGACTGTGGGAACTCAGACCAAGGTCCTGCACAAATACATGTCTGTGCAGGTCTCCGGATGCACCGAGTGCCTGAGCCTCGCGCTCGAGGCTTGTGTGAGGGGTCAGAGACACCGCTTGTGTGAGGGAGTCAGAGACACCGCTTGTGTGAGGGAGTCAGAGACACCGCTTGTGTGAGGGGTCACAGACA